>NC_057809.1:398181908-398195691 GCF_018294505.1 Triticum aestivum
ATCCATGCCTCTCTCGAATATGTAATACACACACATACCTCTCTAGGCCCTGCCAAATGCATCAACTACACATTCACACATGTTACATCACGTACCCCATTGATCTAAAAAGCCCTCTCTTCACGTTTATTTCACATACAACATTCCTTTTGAATAAAGTGTGGCCAAAAAAAATATTTTCGAATTTCTACATATATACAACATTACAAAGTTATATGGAGGAGTATGAACGCTTGCATTGCATGGTGCCCACAATGATATTTTATTCTGCACTGTGAATTGGTATATTTTTATACTATACATAAAGTTAGTCATAATAAAGAGAAACGAAGAGCATCTCTCTCTCCATCGCATACCCCCCCTCAACGCCCCTTTCACGTATGCACACAAACTATCTCTAGGTCCTCTAAAAGTAAGCCCCCGGCAGATTCACGCATGTTTCATCTTTCTCTTCGAAGCGAAAGCATGATACGTACATTGGACTTCAGAATCAACTCATTACGGTCACCATTTACGTTTTGTGGTTATTATACAGTCACGGGCTCACCGTACAACTCTGTATTCGCTCAAGACGCGACTAGTTGACCTGTTAAACGCTCCACGTGGCACCTCTAGTGTTGCATCACATTATCTCACTACCATCGGGCCCACCTGTCGGCTTGTATCTACTCTACATCTACACTCTTATAAAATACTAGCAAGATGCCCATGCATTGCACGGAACATCAAGATGCATTTGTATGACTAGTTTATCTTGTGGGAGAAAAGGATGAACAAGGGAAGGCCTTATTTGCAAGTGTGGAGAGGGGTGTGGGTATCTTTTTGCAATTGCCATAGTTTCCTTCCTATCCGTCAGATATAGATCGGACGGCCTATATTGCAGGATGGCAAGCACACGGTCATCACCGACTATGCTTTTTATAAGAGTAGGGATAAAATACACTCATATAAAAAACTGAGTTGGTGATGATGGTGTGCCTGCCATCCTGCAATATACGTCGTCCGATTTATATCTGACGGATAGGAAAGAAACTATGACAATTTTGCAAAAAGGTACCCACACACCTCTCCGCATTTGCAAATAAGGCCTTTCCTCATTCATCCTTTTCTCTCACAAGATAAACTAGTCATACAAATGCATCTTGATGTTACGTGCAACGCACGGGCATCTTGCTAGTAAGAATGAAAACAAATGACAAAAAAATATTGGACGGTGGTTTGAAGTCATGACCGCGGGCATAGCGGACAAGGTGGCCTTGTATTGGTATGCTGAGCCGTCTGTTTCAACACACAGGAGCTGCTGTGGTGATTATACACACACACACACACACACACACGCATGCACAAGAACTGCATGCACGCAACACTCACACATACACACGTAGCCACGCACGCACGCAACACTCACACGCACACATGCACACATGCATGCACACACAAGTACACCACACGACAAACACACACTCTCACGCTCAAGTGCTCAACCTACACGTGCATGCGCACACATCAGGCCCTGACAGACACATACACAACCAGGTGATTCCCACGCACAGGGTGGAGTCTTGTCGTGCCTGCGTAAATTTGTGTTTATCCGACCTTTTCCCTATGCGAACTGACAGGTGGGACCCACAAGGAACATGGTCAATTTATCTAGTCAACATGGTGCCATGTAGACTATTTGGCCGGTCAACAAAGTGCAATCTGATGCTGAACCGTGAGCAAGTGACCATATAATCACCGCAAAACGTATATAGTGACTGTAATCAGCTTATTTTGAAGTTTGGTGAAAGTATTACGCTTTTCTCTCTGTAGATCCTCCAAATCTACATCTCCACACGTTCTCGCATGTTACATCTAACAACTATGCAATACAGCACAACTACTACACTCTAACACAATAAATCATAGTCTGTGTTTTTAGTTTTACTAGATATCATATTGTTACTTAATTATTCAGCTTGCATACATTAAAATTGCCTTTGAAATGTATGGCTAGTATCATAGACCACACAGGAAAAATCCCGCCCTTTCCTGTTTAATTGGGTTTATATCGATGGATCGTGCGAAACAGCAAAACTATAGTACTATATACAGTACAAGTGCCAGTTCACTGGGCCGTCGTGTCGTGTACTCCTCCGTCGTAAGAGTGGAGTGCTAACTTTCATAAATCTTCTAGTACCATTCGTCGACATGTGGGGCATCAAGCTACCGGGTCCACGTGTCATACCGGAATACAGTGCAGAGCAGCCGGGGTGAAGCACCCAGTCATGGTGTCGGCGTAGTAATGGGCAATGAGACGTCAAATCACAAAGCTGCACCTTTCCCGCAATTAAGTTGGAGGGACGAAGTAATAATGCTAAAAAGAAGTTGGAGGGACGAAGAAACCATCATTTCACTCGTTGCTGAATCCGCTTCTCCCTCATCTTCTTCAAGTTAACCACGTGTTGCTTCTGCCGTTGTTCTACCTCATGTGGGAAGCGGATCAGCTTGGTAAAGCACTGACATGTGGGACCGCATGTTAGCAAACCGCCAAGACAATGTCCTCTAAAAATAAGAAACCTCCCCCGCCATCCGCGCGGCAAAATCACCTCCTTTTACTAATCTTGATTCTATAATTGTTTAGATCAATATAATTGAGATTTGTGTAGATAGCACACAGGAGCGAAACCAAGTTGTATGGTTAAGGGCATCCACAATGTGTAGCCAAATGTGAAATAGCTTTTGGCATCATGGGAACCATTGTGGACGGTGTTGCCAAAACCAAAAGGATGGAACCGAAGCTCCCTGATTGATTGATTGAAGGAATAGAAAAATGCAATGTCTCTCCTCTTTCTCCCGTGCTTGGATGCATGTACAGTATAGAGGACATAGTCTACTCCCATGTCCCTTCTATCACAAATCACAAAGCAGTGAGGTGTCAAATCACAAAGCACGGACGAAGCAACCATCATTTCACTCTTCACTGACTCCGCTTCTCCATCGTCTTCTTCGAGAAACCATCTCACCGCACTAAGCTGGACGGACGACGCTATTGTGTACGAGTAGTACTAGTACATTTACGCGTCCTTTGGTTCAACGGACTTCCTGGATGCAAATAAGGCGGTTGTCTCGGCTTGCAGGTGGCACTTGCGAACAACTTACTGTGGTCTCCCTCAATGGTGTTCTCCGTCGAACGCACTTCTCCAAACGACAACGTTCAAGATATCATCGACGTCACCACAATGGGGAAGGAAGTCAAATATAGTTACTACCTCCATTTTTTTGTACACAAGGCTAGTATATCAAAATTACAATTTGCAAAGGGCCAATAACACTAATTGAGGCAAAATTGATGGGGTTTGCCTCGTACTAGCAACCAAGGACATTAATATCCCCTGCATGCATGCGGAAGTGAGAAGGTTGGTTTGCATGGCACTGCATTAATCAAGCGATGAGGAGTGAGATGGTTAGCTCTTTGGGCTTTGGAGAAAAAGTACATTAATTGACACGTGAAACGAGGATTTGTATCGATTAATCCCGCGAAGGAAAACCCCGCCTTTCTTTTTAACACTAGTACTCCTAGTATGTAGTACGTACTTATGCTGTTTGGGTCTAGGCCTTGCATTGCCATACTTCGCCACACATTTTTGCCAAGCTTGCCTAAAGTTTTCAAAATGAAAAGGAGGTACACTTGCGCACGGCTGTCGCGGTCGCATCGCACCCTCACACGGCCGCTCCTGCACACCGCGGTCGCACCGCACCCTCACATGCAAAGTCGCTCCTGCACGCCGCAAACCCATCCAAGGGAACACACCCTCACTGACACATGATGTCGCATGTGAACAAACCAAACTGAGCCATCCTATCGCTGACACATAATTTTTGTTCATAGAGTATGTTTATCCAACCGCATGTTGGGGAGTATCTGTACGGCCCGTGCGGTGGTCTGTTGGGAAGAAGAAGAGGTGAGGAAGAAGGGTTAGGAGACGTAGGATACTCATCCAACCGGTTGAAATGGTAGACTGACCCAAGTCAGGTGACTTGCATAACAATATATGTTTTTACACAACAAAAGATCCATAAAAACAACAACATAAATAAAAACTATCACTGCTCGTGGAACGAGACGGCCTCGTCATCGTTGGCTACCGGCGTGAACCACCCGTAGCTGCCGACGTGTGTCTCCACACCATGGTTGTCCTTTGCCTCCAGCTACTCCTTCATGCGGAGCGTGCGGGCGCTCTGCACGGATGAGAGCACCACCCGGTTCAAGTGGAGGACGTCCGGTTCTGCTTGCAGGAGGGACTCGATGGCAGTGGCATCCATGCGCTCCGCGTTGAGTCGAGCGTCCGCCGCCGATTCAAGTCCAGGACGTTCGGTTCCGCCTGCAGGAGGGCCTTGATGAGAGCAGCATCCGTGCACTCCACGTCGAGTTAAGCCTCTGTCGCCCGATTCAAGTCCAGGACGTCTGGTTCCGCCTGCAGGAGGGCCTTGATGGCAGCGGCATCCGCATGCTCCGCCTCAAGTTGAGCCTCCACCGCCCGGTTCACATCCACGACATCCGGTTCCGCCTGTAGGAGAGCCTCGATGGTAGCGGCATGCGCGCGCTCCGCGTTGAGTTGAGCCTCTGCATCCCGGTCCTCCTTTAGTATCGCCAGGTTGAACCACTGGTCCCCCTGCACCATCGGGGACTCGGACGCCGGCACGAAGTCCACGTCCATCGTCTCATACCCATTTGAGGCCTTCTACGCCGCGACCTCCGCCATGAACATTGGATTGGCTTCCTCCTCCTCGTAGCTTGGCTCCAGAGAACTTGGGGATTGGCCGACCGCAAAGCGAACTTGGGAACGGAGGTTGTCGGTGTCAAAACCGGCGGATCTCGGGTAGGGGGTCCTGAACTGTGCGTCTAGGCCGGATGGTAATAGGAGGCAAGGGACACGAAGTTTTACCCAGGTTCGGGCCCCCTTGATGGAGGTAAAACCCTACGTCCTGCTTGATTAATATTGATGATATGGGTAGTACAAGAGTAGATCTACCACGAGATCGGAGAGGCTAAACCCTAGAAGCTAGCCTATGGTATGATTGTTGTTTTGTATGTTGTCCTACGGACTAAAACCCTCCGGTTTATATAAACACCAGAGAGGGTTAGGGTTACACAAAGTCGGTTACAATGGTAGGAGATCTACATATCCGTATCGCCAAGCTTGCCTTCCAAGCCAAGGAATGTCCCTTCCGGACACGGGACAAAGTCTTAAATCTTGTATCTTCATAGTCCAGGAGTCCGGCTGAAGGTATAGTCCGGCCATCCGGACACCCCCTAATCCAGGACTCCCTCAGTAGCCCCTGAACCAGGCTTCAATGATGACGAGTCTGGCGCGCAGATTGTCTTCGGCATTGCAAGGCGGGTTCCTCCTCCAAGTACTTCATAGAAGATTTTGAACACAAAGACAGTGTCCGGCTCTGCAAAATAAGTTTCCACATATTGCCATAGAGAGAATAATATTTACACAAATCTAATCTGCTGACGTATTCCGTAGTGTCACGCACCACGGCCAAGCCTTTGTTCGAATCGTTTTATTACCCCACGTCAGCGCGTCATGCGAGGTGGTTTCCTTGGCACGTCTTGTTAAAGCAGGGATCGTGTCCCCTTATTCTGTGATTCTCATCAATACGGGCGTGGGTAACCCAACCGCTTCTAGGACTCCTAGACTATAGGCAAGTCCAAACGGCCACAGAGAGGACGCTTGATATTCACCTTCTTTATAAAGGGACAAGGCTTTTATTTTTTTTCCTCCCGTGCTCAATCAAATCCTTCCCCCACCTCAATCTCAAACACCCAAAGTTCAGGTTAGGTGCTCCGAACCTTCAATCATGTCTGGATCTAGCCTTCAAGGCCGATGGGTGCCTTCCTCCGTCACGGAAGAAGACATCAAAAAGTTGAGGGAGGCCAGATATCTAACCACCGAGGTTTTGCATCGGCTGCCTGCCTGAGGGCAGGCCGTCCCCTCCCCCGAACCCAACGAGAACGCCATGTTCGCCTCCCACTTCCTCTGAGGTCTCGGCCTTGCTCTGGATCCTTTCGTCAGGGGTTTGATGTTTTATTACGGGCTAGATTTCCATGATCTAGCTCCGGACTCCTTTCTTCATATCACGACATTTATTGTCGTGTGTGAGGCCTTTCTCCGGGTTACCCCTCACTTTGGCATGTGGCTCAAGACCTTTGAAGTAAAGCCGAAGATGATCGAGGGGCAACACGCAGCATGTGGAGGTGCCTCAATATGCAAGATGACGGGAGCTCCATGGCCCAAAGGTTCCATTCCAGAGGTGTCTGAATTGTGGCAACATGAGTGGTTCTACATCACGGCTCCTAGAAGTGCCAAGTGGGCGGCCGCCCCTGTTTTCCGCTCGGGCCCTCCACCACAACTGATGTCATGGATCAGCAGAGGTCTGAGATGGGGTCCAGCCAAGGACGTGCCTATACTGCAAAGCCGCATTCGAGATCTCTTCAATGGACATTTTAGTTTGGTTGCGGTAATACAAGTTATGCTGGTTCGTCAAGTCCATCCTTGCAAACGCCGGCCCCTTCGCTTGTGGGAGTTCAATCCCGAGGGACCGCGTGTCATTCAATGTTTCCTTGGCCTGACGCACGACGAGATGTACAAGTCATTCTTCGGACCTCAGGTAGAGTGTCCGGAAATCACCGAGGACGTGGGCCTGAGCAGTAACTGCGCCGCCGAACAGGTAAGGAATCTTCCGGCCAAATACACTATCTCTCATTTGTTACGAAGTTATTTCTGAGAGTTTGCTTTTTGACCAGGACTTTCCTAACAAAGGCGAAGTTGATTCGTTGTTCGGCCCCCCTCCCTGAGGGTTTGGACAATCCGGTATTGGAAAAGATGCTCCAGGTCGCACCTTGCCTAGAGCCCTTGAAGGAAGATACTAGGGAGGATAATACGGGCGGACGCGGGCCCCCAACGCTACCCATTCTAACCGAGGGAGCGAGCGTCTCCATGAAGGAAGACAACCGGAGGAATAAAAGGACTACGCCCGGGGATTCGGAAGCTGAAGCTTCCAAACGGGAGAAGAAGTCTCCCACAAAGGGTCCTACCTTGGGGGTGCTTTTGCCGCACAAAGTCCGCGGGGGGATCAATTCTCCAGCGAGTCGTAAGTGACCCAAAATACTTTAATAGTACAGGTATGCCATCTTTTTTTCTGAGAAAATAACCACCGCATATATCTTTGCAGTTCGGGCCTTAGCCCCTGTCAAATGAGCTCGTCTTCGGGGGATCTTCTTCCAGATATGATGGAGAGCGAAACGCCTCCTCCGAACTCCTCCGCTCCGGAAGCGGGCGACCCCGAAGTGTCATCGCGGAGGGCCTCTCCAGGTCTGGTGAGGCCAGAAGATAATCCCATTGACCCCCGAAGCTCCCAGTGTCCGGCTCCCGAAGAGAGCGGAAAAAAGAGTCCGGCACCGTCTAGTGTGTGATCGGATGTTTTGAGGGAGTTGGTGGGGCGAGCGGCCATCTCAGATGAACACCATGTGCTGATGAATACGGTGATGGAGAGAATCTCGTCCGCCGAAAGTGGATTGCATGAAGCTTTTATGAGTCTACTGACAGGCTTTGAGGTGCGTAAAATAATGCATGATAGTCCTACACATGCTAGGTGTGCCCTGTGTAGATAGTAGCCCCTGAGACTCTGTTTGTCGTCGGAAACGACGGCGAACAGAGGATCATATTCCCAGGTAATAACCATACTACCTCTATGTGCAGGTGATGGAAGCTCCGGTGGCTAGCCAGACTAGTGAGTTTGCCCATTTAAAACGGCAGTTGGATGCGGCAGACGCTGACATCGAGCTTGTTAACAAAAGGCTTGACGAGGCACAGGGTAAGTGTCATTATCTGGTAAACGCCACATAGTAAGAGCAGCATGATGTCAGTATCTTTAATATGTTGTGACTGTAGATG
Source organism: Triticum aestivum (assembly GCF_018294505.1). NCBI lineage: Eukaryota > Viridiplantae > Streptophyta > Magnoliopsida > Poales > Poaceae > Triticum > Triticum aestivum. The sequence goes on from NC_057809.1 coordinate 398,189,855, forward strand.
GAGCTGCCGCTGTTGAAGCCTTGCGGGGAGAACATGCCCGAGCCAAGGAACAAGCGAGGTTTGGTAATGCGGCTGCTTTCAAGGCGGCCGAAGAGTTGAAAGCCGAGAAGGCCGTGCATGGCGAGAACCGAGATAAGATGGCCAAGATGGCCACAGAATTAAAAGCCGCCGCTGACCGTTTTAGGGTTCTTTAAAAGGAAAACCTAGCGAAGGCATCAAACCATGAGAAGGCTGCTGCGACGAGAAAAGACATCCGCTCTGCTATGAGGGCGAAGAAGGAGGAGCTGCGGGAAGCCGGGGATATTGTAGCTGGGAAATCCTTTATGTTGCGGAGGAAGTTCGGAGATCTACGGTATGTCTCTCTGGATCGGCTGTGGAGTTCGGAGGATGTGTATATGGATTTGGCGGCGAGCACTGCCGATGCGGCCAAGTACTTCCAGGGTCAGACGGGCCGTGAAGTGGACCAGCTGTTTTGGACACCATTCCATTCTCCCGAGCATCCGCTTTCATTGACTAACAAATTAGCCGAATGGGCTGAACTAAATAGGCTGTCCGGACTCGCCATGAGGTCTGTTGTGGATCAGCTATGGCCGGAAAGGCCAAAACCGAACAGCTATTTCAGCTTGGTGCAGCAGCTCCTTGACGTGGTGCCGCGCATTAATGCGATGAAGAGGTCGGCGTGCATAGAGCGCTCACGGATGGCCTTTGCCCGTGTTAAAGCATACTGGCCAGAGATGGATGCTACCACTGTTGCAGTGCCAGATTCGGCCATAGGTCGAATGGCTATTGAGCACTACTTTGAAAAGTTCTTGAGGGTGCTCGTTTGATAGAGACCCAGTGCTCAAAAAATATTATGTTTGAGTGATATGTAATCTCATTGTAAGCGAAATGCTTTTATAAATTTTTATAAGGCTATTTTTATACTTTTGCCTGAAAGTAATATGATGCCTCCTGGGCGGCCGTTTATGTATACATGTGTATAACCTGAAAGATTGCAGCCATCGGCTTCAACCCCCACGCATATAATGCGGAGGTGCTCACAAAAAACACGCGTTCACACTTAACCCGACGTCTTAGTCTTATTAAGGAGGTGATAGCGGAGCGAGCGAGGCAACCGGACTATAATGCTTTAGCACTTTCACTTAGCCATAGGAGTTTGACAGTGGGGCTACTAGATAGCCCATGGTGGCTCTGCACTCTCCCAATCCCGGGGTGCGTACATGCCTAGCCAGAAAATGGCCCTTCGTTAAGTTGGAGGAATTCTAACATTCCAACAGGTCATCGAGTGGTTGACCGGTCTCACGCTATATCATGACAGTCAGTTTTCGGCTTTCTCTACCGAGGTGCTCGTCTGGATGAACCAGGGCACAATCGGAGTAGTTCTCCTGGTGCTACCTTAGCCGGTAAAGCGGAACGTAAGGCACCAAAACACAGGAGCCGGGCAAACCCAACATTTGACCAAAGACAATGATTCGGAGCTGATGCATATAGGGCCAAACTTGCGACGCCGAACACTCCCTAAGGTATTCGGTCTTTGTGGTATAAACCGAGCCTTAATAATGGCCTTTGTAAGAAGCCCCTTGTGTCCAGGTACGTGCATTGTTCTGGCATGGCCACATGCCAAGACGTCAGCATCCTTCTCAATGGTGGATATGTATCAACAAGAGACAGTAAAAAAGGTTTATGCAGGGTCTTAATCTAAAAAGAATCCTTGGAGCGGGTCCCTGCTGCATGTCTGTGCCTGTGTCTCCGTTGTGCCGTATCCTGGACGGGTGTAGCACGATGATCGTCTGTAAAAGAGAGGAATTTAGGTGAAAAAGTTGTCATGCAAAAAGATAGTTTTTTAAAGAAACCATGTATAATTCAAGATGAGAAGAAATTGCCACTTGTCTGCGCGCGTTGAGCCCCTTGTATTGACAAATAGGTGTGTGACCCTTTATTCGGTATAAATAGCGGCGCTGGACTTGATTAGTTGTGTCTGGGATCTTGACGACCTATTGGATGCGTTTGCTGGTCCGGGCGCCTTTTGTGTGCGGCTGCCAAGGCAGCCGCACTCTCTTTGGCGAGCAGAGATCGCTTGATATTTCCGTTCACTGAAATGATGCCACGTGGACCGGGCATCTTGAGTGTGAGGGAGGCGTAGTGTGGTATTGCATTAAAGCGAGCGAAAGCTTCGTGTCCGAGCAGTGCTTGATAGCCACTTTGGAATGGAGCGATGTGGAACGTTAAATGCTCGCGACGGAAGTTATCGGGGGAGCCGAATATAACTTGTAGTAGGAGGGAGCCCATACAACGAGCCCCTGGGCCTGGCGTTACTCCTTTAAAGGTAGTATTGCTATGGCGAATTTTTGTTGGGTCTAACCCCATCTCGCGGATTGTATCCTGATATATTAGGTTTAGATTGCTGCCACCGTCCATCAAGACTCGTGTGAAGTGATATCCACCAATTACTGGGTCTAATACTAGGGCAGCCCATCCTGCGCGTCGGATACTTGCTGAGTAATCGCAATGGTCGAAAGTGATCGGTTGAGACGACCAGTGGCAGGACTTCGCGGTGACAGGCACTTGGGTATATTTTCCTGGGAGTGTCGCGTTGTTTTTTCCCTTGATCACATGTACCACGTTTACTGTTTTGACTTCTGGTGGAAATTCTTTTGTTCCCCATTGTCTTGCTTGGGAGGCTCGTCCTCGTCTTCACTTGGTGTATCCTCCCCCTTGTGTACGGCGTTGAGCTTGCGGGACTGCTTGAAGACCCAACATTCTCTATGGGTATGATTAGCAGGTTTACCAGGGGTACTATGGATCTGACATACTTGGTCTAGAATTTTGTTGAGGCTGGACAGTTCATCCCTGGTGCCTTTAGGGGGCGGCTTTTGACCTGGCTGAGAGCTTTTGAATCCGGCGTTTACTGTCGTGCCCTTCGTGCTGTCTTCTTTATTCTGGCGTTTGTTATTGTTGTTGCACCGTGATTTCCCGATTCCATCTCTAACTTCAGATGTACTGGGGTCGCTCGTGCTACATCTGGCTAGCCAGCTGTCCTCACCCGCGCAAAACGGGTCATGAGGCTTGTTAATGTGGACATCGTTCTCGGCTTATTTTGGCCGAGGTGTCTGGCGAGCCATTCGTCACGGACGCTATGCTTAAAAGCTGCCAAGGCTTCTGCGTCCGGACAGTCGACAATCTGGTTCTTTTTAGTAAGAAACCTGTTCCAAAGCTTTCAGGCTAACTCTCCGGGCTGTTGAGTTATATGACTCAAATCGTCCGTATCTGGAGGTCGGACATAAGTCCCTTGAAAATTTGCCCGAAAGGCATCTTTGAGCTCTTCCCAACTTCCAATGGAGCTTTCGGGGGGCCTTTGAGCCAGTGATGAGCTGGCCCTTTGAGCTTGAGGGGTAAGTACTTGATGGTGTGGAGATCATCTCCTCGAGCCATATGGATATGAAGGATGTAGTCCTCAATCCAGACCCCAGGGTCTGTTGTTCCGTCGTATGTCTCTATGTTTACGGGTTTCAATCCCTCTGGAAATTCATGGTCCAGCACCTCATCGGTGAAACATAGGGGGTGTGCAGCACCCCTGTAGCTGGGTGTACCACATTGTTCGGATGTTTGTTGTGTTGCATTTTATGCTGGGGCGCGCGTGCGTGGTCCATAGATGGATCTTGGTGCGCCGTTCTTTGGGTGCGAGCCCTCGCATGGGTCGCGTGTTGTATTGTTAGTGCCGTTGTATGCTGCTCTGTGTTGCTAGAGGGCTCGTCTATCCGGCCAGGTGGCTGCTTTGATATTTGGTTGTGGAGGGTCTGAGGCCTCCTCATCGAATTCAGGTAGCAGCTTCCGCTTTGGGTAGCTCTTGGAGGGGCGATTGTCGCCGTACCTTGCTGCTGTGTTGAGTATTTTACTCCATCTGATTTGGAGTGTGTCTTGCGCAGCCTTGAGCCTTTGCTTCTGCTTTTTAAGACTCCTCGCGGTGGCAACAAGCCTTTTACGGGCATTCTGCTGCTCCAGGTGCCTGTCCGGCGTTATGTCGTCCGGACCATTATCCTTGATAGAATTTGTTTTTAGGTTTGATTATCTGGATTGCCGTTGTCCGGCAGCGGTTCGCCCTGCTCCAGCGCTGGGTCTGTGTGATTGTTATTTCTGTCGAGGCGGGATTTGGGGCGGCGCTTGCGTCGCTGCTTTGACTGCTTCTCAAGGGAACAAGCCTTCGGTGCGTCCTTTCGCTCCTTCTCGTCATCTTTTGGTGCGTCCACCATGTATACGTCATATGACGAGGTGGCTTTCCAGGGCCCAATAGGCGTTGGTTCTTCATCGTCTCCTTCATCAGCGTCCATACCTCGATGTCTTCGTAGTCGAAGTCGAGCATGTCGGTTAAATCGTCGACAGTGGCTACAAAGTGGGTGGTGGGTGGGCTTTGAATTTCTTCATCGTCCGTATCCCAACCTTGCTGACCGTAGTCCGGCCAGGGCTCTCCTGATAAAGAGAGAGACTTTAGTGTCTTCAAAATATCGTCGAAAGTCGAGTATTGAAAGATGTCCGCGACAGTAAACTCCATGATCGGCGCCCAATCAGATTCGATCGGCAGGGGCGCGGAGGGTTCGGAGTCCGGAGAGGAGTCCGGCTCCTTGGAGTCACGAGTCTCGCGGAGTGCGGGGCTGGTGTTCGGCATGATCGCTGTTGGGATCGCAGCCCCCAAGGCGGCGTCCAACCACCGATCCTCGATCGGCGCAGTTGGCTCCGAATTAAGGGTCGAAGCCGATGCGGGTGCGGCCTCCAGGGCACTGTTCAGCGGCAGAGCTAGATCATGCTCGTCGTGACATTGCAGCGCGCTCGGCAGTGGCTCGAATCCGTCGAAGATCAAGTCCCCGCGGATGTCAGCCGTGTAGTTTAAACTTCCAAATCTGACCTGACAGCCAGGGGCATAGCTTTAGATCTACTCCAGATGGCCAAGTGAATTGGCCCGCAATGCGAAGCTGCTGAAGACAAAAATCTGTCCGGGGAGGAATGTCTCTCCCTGGACTGTATCGCTATTGATGATCATAGGAGCCATCGAGCCTAACAGCGACGACACAGAGGAACTCTCAATGAAAGCACCAATGTCGGTGTCAAAACCGGCGGATCTCGGGTAGGGGGTCCCGAACTGTGCGTCTAGGCCGGATGGTAACAGGAGGCAAGGGACACGAAGTTTTACCCAGGTTCGGGCCCTCTTGATGGAGGTAAAACCCTACGTCCTGCTTGATTAATATTGATGATATGGGTAGTACAAGAGTAGATCTACCACGAGATCGGAGAGGCTAAACCCTAGAAGTTAGACTATGGTATGATTGTTGTTCTGTATGTTGTCCTACGGACTAAAACCCTCCGGTTTATATAAACACCGGAGAGGGTTAGGGTTACACAAAGTCGGTTACAATCACTACTGGAATCAGCTACTTTGCCATCTGCCAGCTCTTTGCCGTCTGCTAGCGGACGGCAAAGAAGCTCTTTGCCATCAGCTACCCAAAAGCAGACGGCAAAGAACTGGCTGATGGCAAAGTACTTCTTTGCTATCAGCCAGTTCTTTGCCGTCCGCTAGCAGACGGCAAAGAAGCTTTGCCGTCTGCTAGCGGACGGCAAAGAGGGAGGGGGCCCCACTGACGAGCTGGTTTAAAGAAACTTAACGTCCCCCCTCTTTGCCGTCTGCTAGCCGACGGCAAAGAGCAAGTAAGCGGACGGCAAAGGGGGGCGGACGGCAAACGTTTAGGTTACTAACAGCGCCCCACCCCGCCCATCTCTCTGTTCGATCTGTCCTCCTCTCGTCCCAGACGACCACCGCCACCCGCCGCCACCCCCGCGTGCCACCC
>NC_057809.1:398196834-398405484 GCF_018294505.1 Triticum aestivum
GACCCCGAAACAGCACCCCGACCCCGACACGGCACCCCGACACCGACAGGACACCCCGACCACCGACACCTCCCGAAAAGGTGTTCTTTGGCCTTCCAGAGGCCGACGGGGTCATATATTTGTTAATTATTAGTTAGGTCATATATTTTTCGATTTTGTTATGTAAAACATCATATATAATTGTGTTGATCGTGTAGTTTTAAATGTGCAGTTGTTTCATCGCAGCGAGGTTTGGTGTTCGACGACCTCGCCGTGCGTTTGACAAGCTCTGCCCCTTCGTTCGTGGGTGAGCACAAATGACAAGTCCTCCTCCCCTATTAATTATTTGATCTATTCCGATGAAACTTGATAGCTAGCTATATATGTGTCTTGAATCATCAGTATGCGTAACCAATATGTGTCATAGTTATAAATATGCATGCATTTGCATATTTATAACCTTGATTCTTTCTAATTTTCCAACGCTATCCATGGACAGCCCGAGTATGTGTAGATTGGGTTCGTTTTCCCATATGCTTTGCTCCGGATCCGACGCATATATTTCGTCAGTGCCTCCCTTGTTGTTCTCCGGGTACACATCCTCTCTGTTTATTGCAGAGACGTGTATCAGGAGAACAGCGGGGAGGTGCTGCTGAAATTTTGCGTCGGATCCGGATCATAGCATGGGAAAATGAACCCAATCTACACATACACGGGTGGGATTATGACCTATCATTACCTATTAGAGTGTACGTTGCATGGACGTAATAAAATTGACAAAGTAGATCAACTGATGAATATATACATGGTGAATTACATATATAATTCTTGTGTGTCCAGTAGCTCTGAAAGTCAAGATGAGTGACCCTACTTGGATGTATACCGGTCACACTGGTTAGAACAAATGGAGCGCTGAATGGTTCACAAAAACTAAGGGGTTTGTGCAAGCCGCACTTGCAAATGGCCAAAAGAAAACCTGGTGCCCCTGTTTCCGGTGCGGCAATTGGGAAAAGAAGACAGAGGCTGAAATGGGAAAACACCTGCAGAAGAGTGGTTTTACGCCCGATTATACGGTGTGGACATTTCATGGTGAGTCTGCCCAACGTGACCGAGCTGAGGTGGATCGTCGTCGCACTGACGAGCATGGTACCGGGATGGAAAACATGGTGCAAGGCTATGATGATGCTCGGGATTCGGACGAGGAGATGGAGGAATCTACAAAGGCCTTCAATGAAATGTTGGAGTCTTTGAAATGTCCGCTCCACGAGCACACTGAGCTTTGTCAGTTGGATGCCATCTCACAAGTAATGGCTCTGAAGGCTCAGTTCAACTTGGGCAGAGAATGCTATGACGCAATTATGACAGTATTTGGACGCTTTCTACCAAAAGGCCATGTAATGCCTGCAAACCTGTACCAGTCGGACAAAATCCTCCGTGCACTGAAGATGCCCTATGAGAAGATACATGCCTTTGAGAAAGGATGTGCCTTATTTAGGCTTGACTATGAGGACTTGAACTATTGTCCCATTTGCAAGTCTTCCAGGTATATTGTGGTAGACAATGGTATGGGTGAGAAGACACAGACCAAAATCCCCGTTAGTGTTCTTCGGTATATGCCAATCGTACCAAGACTTCAACGTCTTTTCATGGTCGAAGAGACGGCCAGACAGATGACATGGCACAAAACAGGCAAAAGAACCGAACTAGATGCAGATGGGAATCTGATGATGGTACACACATCGGATGGTGTTGTGTGGAAAAAGTTTGATGAATTACATGCTGACAAAGCGGCAGATCCGAGGCATCCTCAAGTCGGCATCAGCACGGATGGGTTCAAAGAAAGAATATTTTCCTGACGTTGATAATTCCAGGACCCAACTATCCGGGCAAAAATATGAATGTGTACATGCAGCCGCTTAAGGACGAATTGCAAGAAGCCTGGGATAATGGGTTCAAGACATACGACGCCTTTAGCAAACGGAACTTCATAATGCGTGTCTGGTACATGTACTCGACGCATGACTTGCCGGCGTATGCGCTATTCGTTGGCTGGTGTGTGCATGGAAGGTTCCCATGCCCCACATGCAAGGGAGCTCTTAAGTTTCGTTGGCTTCAGGCCGGTCGCAAGTTTTCTTGCTTCGACATGCATAGACAGTTCCTGGATCCTCGCCATAAGTTCAGGAAAGACAAGAAGAACTTCATCAGGGGTAGAGTTGTCAAAAACTCTGCACCACCTGCATTGACAGGCCAACAGACCCTGGATCAGTTAAACGCTCTCGAGCCAGATCCACGACGTCCAGGGTACTTAAAGGGGTATAATACTAAGCACGCGTGGACTCACAAAACATGCTTATGGGATCTGCCTTACTTCAAAGACCTACTTTGCCCACACAACATCGATGTGATGCACACTGAGAAGAATATCGCCGAGGCACTTTTTGGTACATTGTTCGGCATAGATGGGAAGTCAAAGGATAATACTTAGGCTAGAGTCGATCTGGAGGCGCTATGTGATAGGCCGTTACAAAACATGAAAGAACCGAAAGGAAAGCAGAACTGGACGAAGCCAAAGGCATGGTTCAATCTTGGAAGGCCAGCTTTGAGGGAAATTCTCTTGTGGGTGCAACAGCAGTTGATGTTCCCCGATGGGTATGCAGCGAATCTAAAGAGGGGAGCGAATCTTGATAAACTGAAGATATTTGGTCTCAAGAGTCATGATTGGCACATATGGATTGAGCGGGTAATGCCGGTGATGTTGCGTGGCTTCATCCCTGAGGATGAATGGCTAGTACTGGCAGAACTCAGCTATTTCTTCCGTGTTCTTTGTGCGAAAGAACTATCGCCTGGCGTGCTAGAAGAAATGGAAGAGTTGGCACCAGAGTTGATCTGCAAGTTAGAGAAGATCTTTCCACCGGGCTTCTTTAATCCAATGCAGCATTTGATTTTGCATCTCCTGACCGAGGCAAGATTGGGGGGGCCCGTGCAAAATCATTGGTGCTACCCAACTGAGAGGATGCAGAAGACGCTTCGAGAAAAATGTAAAAATAAACGTAGAATTAAAGCATCGATGGCTGAGGCATTCATCACAGAGGAGGCGGGAAACTTCGTAATAGCGCACTACGAAGCCAAAAATCGTCATTTGCATAATCCGAAGCCTCGGTACAATGCTGACGAGCCTAAAAAGGGTGGATCCAACCTCAGCCTATTCAAAGGGAATCTCGCACCAGCTAGTGTTTCACATCCAGTATCTTTGGATAACGTAGAATAGCGGACCATTTCGTTGTATATCTTCAACAACCTGATAGAAGTGCGGCCGTACATCGAGTAAGTTCTCGGTACATTGTTTCGCAACTTCTATTTCCTTTGAACTACTCTTATTCCTGGATATGTCATACAGTCGATACGTCGCCATATTCTCGTATGGAGCGGAGATCCAAAAGGATTCCGTCGAAGAGTATGAGCTTCTCGCAAAGCAAGGAGGTGGCTATCCCGGTTTCATCTCTTGGTTCAAACAAACAGTAATTTCTATTAGACAATTTCATTTCATTCGCTAATTTGTGCATAATGCAACAATCCTTTCATATTAAACTTGTAGGCTAATTCAGAGTCTATGGACGCCGAATTGAGACAAGTCGCTAATGGTTTTGACTATAAGGTCCGTTCATTTGACAAGTACGACATCAACGGGTATCGCTTTCGTACCTATTGCAAAGAGCTATCTATGGCCGACCGAAAGTCTACAAATTGTTGTGTATCTGCTATCGGCGAAGGAGGTACCGAGTATTATGGGAGAGTTGAAGCAATTTATGAACTTCTGTTCTATGGTGAAAACCCACCGAATGTCGTAGTCTTCAAATGTTATTGGTTTCAGCCGAAGGAGACTAGAAGGACTCATGAACATATAGGGCTAGTTGAAATCAACCAAAGCACTCATTTAGATGTTCCTGACGTCTATATTATGGCTCAACAGGCTACCCAAGTATTCTATCTACCGTGGGCCTGCCAAACTAATCCAAATCTGAAAGGTTGGGATGTCATTTATGAAGTGCCGTCACGTGCTAGACTTTCTCCCCCAGTGGAAGAGGATTATGAACCTCACATTAACCCAGACACATATGAAGGAGAATTCTTCCAAGAGACACGTCTTTCCAAAAAGCATTTCAAGAACCGCTATACTTCACCCCAAAACATTGAAGTAGACAGTGACAATGAATCCGACATCACCCCATAGGAGGAACAAGAAGAGCCGGAACAAGAAGAGGTTACTGCTGCGGATGACCTGTCAATGCTTGACCGATTACGTCAAGGTGGCCTTGCACATGTTGATGCCAATGAACCCTATGAGCCCATCATTGATTATAGTGATGATGATGATTATGCATTTATTGATGATACTGATCGAGATTATTAGTAGTGTCAGGTATTCAATTTTTTTATGTTGTACTTGATGATGATACACTTAAATGATATACATATTATTATTCATGTTAGTACTTTTTTATGTTGTACTAATTTCGTTTATTCTTTGTCATGGCAGGTGATGAAAGATGGTGGGCGCTGGTCGGGAGCGCGCCGAGGCCCCTTCTTCGTCGGCGCGTGGTGCGAGGTCTTCCATTCCACACGCACCTCTCCGCCGAGCGTTGCTGGACAGTATGGCGACACCGTCGGGCCCTTCTTCTTCGACCGCGGTGCCCAGCAGGGGACGAGGTAAGAAGAAGAGAGGAGGTGGAGCACGTGGTCGCGAGAGAGGAGGTAGGGTGACTCTTACGGCGCCTTCCTCGCCACCGCCCCCAGCTGTTTCACCCGAGCACGTGACTGCTAGGGTGGACTCATCTGAGGAGGAGGTTGCACGGACTCCGGTCCACGAGCCTCCGGTCCACGAGTCTTCGGCCCACGAGCCTCGGGTCGACGGGCCTTCAGCCCATGAGACTTGGGCCCACGAGACCCCGGAGGAGCACACGTCTGGATGGAGTACCTGGTCGGGTCAGCCTGAGCATGGTGGGGAGCCGAGTGGCCATGCTGATGATGGCGGGGAGCCGACTGATGAGGAGGGGGAGGGGGGGGCAACGTCTACCAGCGTGGTGCTACACGGCTCCCGTCCGTGCCGGTGACCCGCGAGCAGAGGTGGTTGATTTTCCCTGATGGGGAGAGGTACGTAAGTGCATTTAATATTTTTGTACCTTCTGCATTCACGTTTCTTCAAATAACTAATGCGTTGGCCTTGTCATGCTGTAGGGGTTGGGACCACCATCATAGTGTCTGCCGGCCCAACTCCGTCCTTGGAGTTCTGTGCCGGCAAAACTTCCCGGGGTTTGTCACGTTGCCTGGTGAGGGTCGGCTTCCAAAGCTTGGATTGAGCTGGGAGCACTACGTGGCTGCCCCGGCCCCGCCGGATGAGATTATCGACGATGTCATGTGCGACACGAGGACAGACATGGTGATCAGAAAGTTCTGGGTAATTTCTCCTTTACACATTTAAAAATCTTCAAGTAGCTAGTTATTAATTGTACTAATCAATATTGTCTCATTTGATTACAGACATTCTACAGGTGTGAGGAGGGATACGAGGAGGACGCGGCACATGTTATCGAGAACGTCTGCAAGCGCCTACTCCAGAACTTACGGCATGAGGCTCGGGTGCAGGCTGTTCGAGACTACTACGCCTTGCGTGGTATCAAGAAGACCAAGCCGGCGTGCCGCGATAAGTTCCTGAGTAAGGAGCAGTACATGAAGGTAATTCTTAAGGCCTTCTCTACTTAAGTTCCTTCATTTAGTAATTCTTAGCCGTACTGCTCAAGTTTCTATTTGCTAACTTAGGCGCCTCCGAGATGGTGAGCGGATCGGATGGATTGTTGGGAGGTGTTGGTCGATGAGTGGTGCTCAAACCAATGGCTAGCCCTCCACAACGAGGCCAAGGACAAACATGCCCAAATGGAAGGTGTGACACACCATTAAGGCAGCTCCAACTTATATCAGTTCGGGCGCAACTGGGAATGTGGTTTGCTTCATGATTCATGCAATTCATTCATCATGCTAGCTTGAGCCCTTTAATTACTAATTTTCATTGTTTCTCTCTTTCAAGCACGCTACAATAAGGCGGATAAGGTGCCAGAGGTGTACGACCTGTATGCCATGGCCCACACTGCCTCTTTCAAGAAAGTCAAGGCTTTCTCTCAGTCTGACCTCGATGATGCAAACAACTTCACCAACATCTCCTCCCACAACAAGCTCATGAGATATAGAGATGAGGGGAAGGCGAGGAAAGGGGAGGACTTTAACCCGAGCCAGGGTCCCATTGATCCAGAGCTGGTGATGATATCTGGTGGCGGGAGGTCCCATGGCTCCATAGCCATTGGAGATGGACTTACCCATTGTCCTAGCACTCTCCCAGAGATCAAGGCGCGCCAGTCGAGATCTGCTCCTGAGATAAGGCCTCGTGAACGGCCAGTGCAACTCGCCATCAAGGTTAGTGATACGTACTCAGTTATCTTTCTCCATTACATTGTGTGCGCTTCCATCAATGATTACAAATGGTCATGTGAGTGGTGTTGCAGGCTGCTATACAGAGTGAGAGAGATAGAACATAGAAACTTCTGGCGGAGGCGGCGGAGAGGCAGCGGAAGTTGGAGGAGAGGATGACAAAGATGATGGAGGAGGAGAGGGTACGGAATGACATGCAAGCAAGGGCCATGTACGAGCTCCTTGTGGTAAGTTTCTTCCGCAGATTAGCCAAAACATTCATGTAGTGTTTGTCTCATTACTAACTAGTATGACTGAGTCGTCAAAACCAAATGTGCAGTCTGTGTGCGAGAAGACAGGTCAGACCGCTCCGCCGATGCCAGTGATTGCTCCTGGGACCACGGTGAGTTTTATTTGAATGGACATTACTTGCTAGTCTTAACATTTGAGTGTCATCATGCTAACAAGACATTGGAAATGATCTTTGGTGCAGCGTAACTCCAGACAAGCATCGCACGATCCTTCTCCATCTACCGACACGAGCCACCCCGGTCCTACACCTCCTGGATCTTGGTAAGTTTATCTAGTGTTTTGCTTAACACATGCATAAAGACCTAGACTTAGCTTTATTTCCTCCAATGCTTACCATAATGACCTAGACTTGGCTTCTTCTCCTCCAAAATGACTTAATAAGCTTACTGACCTCCAAAACCATCCATTTTACCTAAGTTAGCTCTAAAACGATCTATACTTAGCTTACTTATGTCAAAAATTGCATAATTAGCTTAGTTAGCTCATAGACGATCCATTTTACCTAAGTTAGCTCTAAAATGACCCATTTTACCTAGGTTAGCTTATAAATGATCCAGTTCATCCAAGTTAGCTCAAAAATGACCCATTTTACCTAGATTAGCTCCTAAATGATCCATTTTACCTACGTTAGCTTTAAAATGACCCATTTCACCTAGGTTAACTCCAAAATGACCCATCTTACCTAGGTTATCTCATAAACGATCCATTTCAACTAATTTAGCTCATAAACGATCCATTTCACCAAGTTAGCTAAAAAACGATCCATTTCACCTAAATTAGATCTTAAATGATCCATTTCACCTAAGTTAGCTCAAAAAGATCCATTTCAACTAAATTAGCTCATAAACGATCCATTTCACCTAAGTTAGCTCAAAAACGATCCATTTCAACTAAGTTAGCTCATAAATGATCCATTTCACCTAAGTTAGCTAAAAAACGATCCATTTCACCTTAGTTACCTCAAAAACGATCCATTTGACCTTAGTTAGCTCATAAAAGACCCATTTCAACTAAGTTAGCTCATAAATGATCCATTTCACCTTAGCTAGCTCATAAACGACCCATTTCAACTTAGTTAGCTCATGTATGATCCATTTCACGTAAGTTAGCTCATAAATGACATACTCTTCTTGTTCTAGTCTTCTTCTTGTTCTACTCTTCTTGTTCTAGTCTTCTTCTTGTTCTACTCTTCTTCTTGTTCTACTCTTCTTGTTCTAACTTTCTTATTTTTCATTTTGCAGATTTCATTCACTTGACGAAAGCTTGCATAGATGGAGTGCTCCTTATCCCTTTCTCTGTTTCTTTTGTATCGTTGAACTATGCATGTATCATTGGATGAAACTATTGTAATATATATGGTTGGATGCCTCTATGTTGAACTTGTTATGTATGATGGAACTATGCATGTAATATATATGGTTGGATGATGAAGTTATGTGTTGGATATCTTATATGTTTGCTCTGTAATGGCCTTTTGAAATATATCTATATATGTCATATATATTTGTGATGAAAATTGTTGGATTTAATAAAAAACAGATAAAAGAGCCAATATGCAGGCTCTTTGCCGTCTGCCACCGACGGCAACAGGCTCTTTGCCGTCTGCCGTGGACGGCAAAGAAGACACGTGGCATCCAGCTGTGCTTCCTGGGAGCTGACCCATTTGGTCAGTTTGCCTATAGTGGCAGACGGCAAAGACTTTGCCATCAGTGGCAGTGTCAGGACCCCGACTCGATGTCACATCGATCTAGCCGGTAACACTTCATATCACTTTGCGGCCTCACGCACGGTATTCCCACGGGTGTCGCCTTACCTTTGCCCGGGACCGTTTGCGCCTTTTGGCTCACGTATATGATAGTGTCGCTAGCATCCATATGATAAAGAGCCCGGGCTGACATGACTAGTCGTAAACCCAAAGTGGCACAGACTTACAGGGACAGGCATCCATGACTCAGCTTCGAACGTGTCGGTCATCAGCAAGTGGGTCCGGGCTGTAGCACTGGGCTAGCAGGACTCCGGTAAACCGGGCTGTAGCGGGCTAACAGGACTCCGGTACTCAAAGCGTGACATTTCCCCGAAGGGACAGACACAGGAACGAAGAAGGACACATGCCGGCCAGCCTAAGTGTTCCAGAGCAGTAGCAAGCTACCATGGCTCAGCGGTAACACTAGGAGACATTTCCCGGTAAGAGAGGCTACTAAAGATAAACAACTAGATAGTCAGATCCCACACATACCAAGCATTTCAATCATACACACAGTATGCCCGATATGTGCAAATACAACGAAGCATCACAACATGACTCTATGACACAAGTACTTTATTTAAGGCTCAGGGAGCCATACATATCATACACACAGGTACGGGTCTCACGACCCCACATACAAGTCATACAGTCATACAAACCAACAGCGGAAGTACTTTGTCTGGGTACAGACAACTAGTAAAATAAAAGAGGCTTGGAAGCCTAACTATACTACGTGGTCCATCACAAGCTCAGGGTCACCACCTGGTCTTTAGCCTACTCGTTGATGTCAACGTCTACATAGAACCCATCAGAAGGGGTTGCAGTGTCTTCTGTAAAATGTAGATTATAGCAACATGAGTACAAAGGTACTCAGCAAGACTTACATCAGATCCTACATACATGCATAGTATCAAGAAGGGTTGGTGGAGTTATTGCAGCAAGCCAGCTTTGACTCTTGGCTAGTCTATCCTACGATACTCCAACTTGAAATAGTTTTGCGCACACGAGTCCACTACTCACCACTTCAATACACTACCGAGGATCCACCTCCGTCTTCCTACGGAAGAGCCATCCTCGGCACTCACACTTATCTTGAGGCTTTTAATAGTTTCCATTTACTTGTCTATGAACTGTATAGGCAACCAAGTAGTCCTTTACCGCGGACGCGGCTATTCGAATAGATCATGATAACCCTGCAGGGGTGTACTTCTTCATACATGTTTCCACCACTTAGCGTCTGCACACGACATGTGCTCGGCAGACTTCAAGCGAAAGCCGACGTGGGTGTAGACCACGACCTACCTAAACACTTAAGCCTCTAGTCCAGGTTTATCGCCTATCCAGGTTCCATCCGCAGGGAGTCCGGCCGAGGTTTCCCATACGGCCCCGAACGATGTGAACAGGGTTCCCGAGATACCTAACGGGTATTCGGTACACCCGGCCACGTACCTACCGCATCACAGCCCACCCCTACGGTCAGCGCTGTCCACGACCTCCAGTAGGCTACAAACACCAGAAACTACTTGCACCTCCTGGACAGAGAGCTAGGGTGAATAAGAAGTCGAGCGGGGTCATATTTCAGGGCCCAATGCATGGTAGTAGCTGTATCTTAAATCACACATACAGATCTCAGTGCTTAAGGTCGGCTTCAATGAAACAACCCACCATGTACTCCTACATGGCCTCTCATCGATACCTTTACCAAATCGTGTTCACCACACCACTCTCATTACCGACATAATCATTTCACTCTAGCCCATCACCCAGATGAACCAGACCTGACACGACTCTAAGCATAGCAGGCATAGCAAGGTAGGAACAACACATACATATGGCTCAATCAACTCCTACACATGCTAGTGGGTTTCATCTAGTTACTGTGGCAATGACAGGTCATGCAGAGGAAATGGGTTCAACTACCGTAGCACACAGCAGTTTGAATCGCGTTGTCTTAATGCAGTAAAAGAGAGCAGGAGCGAGAACATGGGATTGTATCGATATGATCAAATGGTTGGTTGCTTGCCTGATGGTTCGTTGCACGGTTACGGTTCTTCGTTAGGGTAATCACGGTACTCCTCGGGAACAGATCCTGTCGCAAAGGACACCGATACACAACATTACCAAACAATATGCAACAATATGATGCATGCATGAAACATGGCAATATGAGTGTGTTGGGCTAATGCAACTAAAACCAGAAGGGTTTGAGCAAATTTGAATCAAAGATTCAAATTTCAGGTTCAAATATGGCCTTTTAAAGTGCCTTTTCTTGTTCTGATTAAAACATCAATTTAACTTGTTTGATCATGCATGAAAATAGTACAGATGGATAGATTGGATTTTTCTGATCATTTTTCATATATAATTTGTCCAATTTGGAATTACAGAATAAAAGTTATGAATTTTTGAAGTTTAAATAATATTCTGGAATTTCCTGATTTAATTTAAATCCAGAAATATAATTACTGCGTCAGCATGACGTCAGCATGACGTCAGTGGTCAACTGTGGCTGGTTGAAGTCAAACCTGACGTGTGGGGGCCACACGTCAGTGACAGGGGGGGTTAAACAGATTTAAATTAATCCTAATTACTAATTAGTGGCGCTGGGGCCCACTGTCAATGTCAGGGGGGGTTGACTAACGGTAGTTAGCGCTAACCTAACCACCTGGCCGACAGGGCCCACGCGTCAGTGACCCTGGGGGGTCAAACCCCAGGTCGGTCAAGTCAAACCCCACCGGCGACATGACGCCGGCGAGATCCGAGACGGCGGCGAGAGTGCTTTTTGCCATTCCGGCGACCAAATGGACGGCGGAAGGCATCTACGTGTTGCTGAGGTTGAGCCGCGTCTATTGGTGGTGGTGGTTGGGCTCGGGGTGGCCGGAGTTGACGGCGGCGAGCTCGGCTGCGGTGGCCGGAGTTCGGGTGCGGTCGGGATCAGTGTTGCAGGGGGTTTGGGGAGGCGTTGGTGCGTTCTACGTGCTCCTGGTGATGTGTGGAGCACGATGGCGAGCTCGGTTGGGCGCTACGGCGACCGTGGCCACGACGGCGACATCGCCGGCGGCGTGGAGCTTTCGGTCGAGGTGGAGCTAGGGCCTAGAGGTCGGGAGAGACCAGGGAAGAAGGGGGAAACGCTCCGGGGGCTCACCGCGGTTGCAGTGGGCGTCGAAGCGGGCTCGGGGACGCGCCGGAGACGACGAATTTGACGGCGACGGTGGTCGGAGTCCGAAGAGGGGAACGGCGACGTGGCGGCGATGCAGGGCTTCCGGGGACCCGTGGAGCGGTGGGGAGGAAGAGGGAGTTGTGGCGGAGCTTGTGAGCTAATCGGGGGAGCGAGGGGTGGTCGGACGCGGTGGCTATGGCGAACGGCGGCGACGGTCGTGTTCGGCCGAGCGAGAGAGAGAGCGAGAGAGAGGAAGGAGAGAGCCAGGGAGAGTGAGAGAGAGCAGGGGGAGAGGCGTGGCGTCGTCCAGGGCGTCGAGCGAGGAGGGGAGGCCAGGCAAGCAGGCGAGCAGGTGGCGTGGCGCGGTGGCGCGCGCGCGCGCCGGCCACACTCCCCTCCCTCTATCTGGACGAAGACGACAGAGGAGGGAGGTGGGCTGGGCTGGCTGGGCCAGCCAGCTGGCTGGGCCGCACAGTGGAGGAGCCCAGGTAGGTTTTTCCCCCTTTCTTTTCTGTTTTCTGTTTTTATTTAATATATCTGCAACTTTGTTGAATTAAATAAAATACCTAGGCAATTCCAAAAATCACCAAACTACTCCTGGCTCATAGTTGGATTATTTCCAACATGAAACATTTTAGTTTGGAGATATTTGAGCATTTAAATATTTTATATAATTTTAAATGCCCAAATTCAAATAGTTATGATTTAATTCAAAAACCCTAGGATGGCCTAGGAAAATGTGCACCACTTTTGCAGAGGTTCTGAACCAAGACAAAAATGATGGGCATTTTAGAAGGGCATTTCAGGTTCATTGAAAATTATTTTAGTAAACCCTAGTTGGTTTCAGAGGGGACTGGGGGTTCTGTCATCCCCATTTCAGGTTTCTGCTGAAAGAGTAAACATGATGCAACACTCTAATGCATGACTAGCTAGGGTGTGACAACTCACCCCCACTCAAAAGAATCTCGTCCCGAGATTTGGGTTCCTCCGGGAAGAAGGCGGGATACTCATGTCGAAGACGATCCTCCCTTTCCCAAGTTGCTTCATCTTCAGAATGATGCGACCATTGAACTTTGAGGAACTTGATGTTATGACGTCGCGTGGTGCGCTCGGCCTGATCGAGGATACGGATGGGGTACTCTCGATATGTAAGATCATCTTGGAGATCAAGCGTTTCGTGGTCCACTTCACGGATAGGATCCGAGAAGCAACGCCTGAGTTGAGAAACGTGGAAGACATCGTGAACTCTGGAGAGGTGCGGAGGTAGTTCCAATTGGTAGGCAACTTCTCCTCGTTTGGCAAGAATGCGAAAAGGTCCAATGTAACGAGGAGCCAATTTGCCTTTGATACCGAAACGATGGGTTCCCTTCAGAGGGGTGACCCGAAGATAAGCCTTCTCGTCAACCTCGAAAGTCATAGCCTTATGCTTTCGGTCATATTGACTCTTTTGACGGGATTGGGCTGTTTTCAACTTTTCACGAACGATACGAACTTGTTCTTCTGCTTCCTGAATCATATCCGGGCCAAAGAATTGTCTTTCCCCGGTCTCTGACCAGTTAAGGGGTGTTCGACATCGTCGTCCATAGAGAACTTCAAAAGGGGCTTTACCCAAGCTAGATTGATAGCTGTTGTTGTAAGCGAATTCGGCAAATGGAAGGCACTTCTCCCAGTCCATTCAGAACGAGATAACAGAGGCTCGAAGCATGTCTTCTAGAATTTGGTTGACGCGTTCCACTTGACCACTTGACTGAGGGTGGAAAGCGGTGCTAAAGGAGAGACGGGTTCCCATAGCATTTTGGAAACTTTCCCAAAATCGAGAGGTGAAAAGACTTCCTCGATTCGAATTGATTTCCAAAGGAACACCATGGAGAGACACTATTCGGGAGATGTACAAATCTGCCAGCTGACTAGCGGTTATACTCTCACGAACAGGTAAGAAATGAGCTACTTTGGAAAGACGATCGACCACGATGAAAATAGCATTATTCCCTCTTTTGGTCCTGGGAAAACCGGTAATGAAATCCATACCAATTTTATCCCATTTCCATTCAGGAATAGCTAAGGGTTGAAGGGTGCCAGCAGGCCGTTGATGCTCTGCTTTTACACGACGACAGACGTCGCAATTAGCAATATACTGAGCGATTTCTCTCTTCATCCTAGTCCACCAGAACCTCTGGCGTAGGTCCTGATACATCTTAGTACTACCGGGATGAATGGTGAGAGGAGATTCATGAGCTTCCTTAAGGATTAATCGCCTTAGGTTGCGCACCTTGGGAACCACTAGTCGATCCCCGAAGTATACGACTCCTTGATCATTAACAGAGAAACAATTCGCAATTCCTTTCTGAATGCTTCTCTTGATGCGGGAGATTCCCGGATCTACCTTCTGTGCTTTGATAATTTGATCCGTAAGGGTAGGTTTTGCCACCAAGGTGGAGAGAAAACCTTGAGGTACAATGTGAAGGTTAAGCTTCCGAAATTCCTCATGGAGAAGCGGTTGACTTTGTTGTAACATCAGGTTGTTACAATAAGATTTACGACTTAGCGCATCAGCCATGACGTTGGCTTTCCCTGGGGAATAGGTTATTCCTAGGTCGAAGTCTGTGATCAATTCAACCCAACGTCTTTGCCTGAGATTCAAATCCGGTTGGGTGAAGATGTACTTCAGACTTTGGTGATCAGTGAATATTTCGCAACGATTACCGAGGAGGTAATGTCGCCAGGTCTTAAGTGCATAGACTACGGCTGCAAGCTCTAGATCATGAGTAGGATAATTCTCCTCATGTGGGTGCAATTGCCGTGAAGCGTAAGCAATTACGTGTCGATCTTGCATGAGAATGCAACCTAGTCCTTGTCGCGAGGCGTCGCAGTAGATAACAAAGTCCTTGGAGAAGTCTCGCGGTACCAGTACAGGAGCAGAGGTCAGGCGTCTTTTCAGTTCCTGAAAGCTGTGCTCACATTGTGGAGTCCATTCGAACTTTTTATCTTTCTTGAGGAGTTCGGTTAGAGGTTTAGCAACTTTGGAGAAGTTCTCGACAAAGCGACGGCAATAGCTCGCTAAGCCCAGAAAACTCCGAACTTGCTTGACCGATTCGGGTGGAGTCCAGTTAAGGACGGCTTGAACTCGCTCAGGGTTAACAGCAATACCTTTACCAGATATTACATGACCCAGGTAGGTCACTTCTGACAACCAGAATTCACATTTCGAAAATTTGGCATAAAGGCGATGCTCTCGAAGTTTCTTCAACACTAGCCTTAGATGTTCGGCATGTTCTTCCTTGTTCTTGGAGTAGATGAGTATATCATCGAGATAAACTACGACGAATTTGTCCAAATACTCCATGAAGATTGAGTTCATTAACCGAGAAAAGGTGGCTGGAGCGTTGGTTAAACCGAAGGACATGACGGTGTACTCGTATTGGCCATAATGAGTAACAAAGGCCGTTTTAGGAATGTCCCCGTTTCTGATTTTGATTTGATGGTAGCCCAACCTCAAATCCATCTTGGAGAAGACTGAGGATCCAGCGAGCTGATCATACAGATCGTTGATCCTGGGAAGCGGGTATTTGTTCTTGATTGTGACCAAATTGACCGGCCGGTAATCTACAACCATTCGGTCCGTACCATCCTTCTTCTTAACGAATAGGACGGGGCAAGCCCACGGAGATGAACTAGGGCGGATGATACCCTTTTTCAAGGATTCATCGAGTTGTTTCTTAAGCTCGACTAGTTCTAGGGGTGCCATCTTATAGGGTCTTCTAGCAATCGGAACGGTTCCGGGGATGAGGTCTATTACGAACTCAACATCCCTGTCAGGTGGAACACCTGGCAATTCCTCTGGAAAGACATCCGGGAAGTCACAGACTACCGGAACGTCCTCAAGGTCTGGCAAAGGGCTGGCGTTAAGAGAATATAATTGTCGCTTGGCTATTCGGGTCAAGACGTTGACTATCTTTCCCGAAGGATGGGTGAGTTGAACAGTCCTAGAGAAGCAATCAATTTTGGCTTGATGAGCTGACATCCAGTCCAAACCCAAAATGATATTAATATCTGAAGATTTAAGGGCTATCAAAGATGCGAGAAAAACAAGTCTGTCGACTTGGATTTCATTTCCATGGCTTACTCTAGAAGTTTGCCATTTGGATCCCGGAGTTTGAATTACCATAGAGGATGGCAAGTCACAGAATGCAACGTTATGCAAACGAGCATAATTTTCAGATATAAAAGAATGAGAGGCTCCTGTATCGAAAAGAACAGATGCCGGGTGGCAATTAACAAGAAGCGTACCGAGAACGACGTTGGGGTCCTCTTGATCTTCTTCGGCAGAGATACAGTTGACATGGCCACGTGAAGCGGTGACCGGTTTAGCATGAAACACTTTTCCTGTCGGCTTGCCACGGCCAACAGCTTTAGCAGATTGATTGGGGTTGGTCTGGGGACACTCACGCATATAATGACCAGATT
The DNA here is from genome assembly GCF_018294505.1 of Triticum aestivum. Classification (NCBI taxonomy): domain Eukaryota; kingdom Viridiplantae; phylum Streptophyta; class Magnoliopsida; order Poales; family Poaceae; genus Triticum; species Triticum aestivum. The sequence goes on from NC_057809.1 coordinate 398,212,956, forward strand.
CCCCACACTTGAAACAAGTCACGGAACTGGTACGTGGAGGAGCATTATTGGTTGGACCCCCATAGGGCTTGGCCGGTGCAGACTGTTGAACAGGGCGAGGCGCCTGGAAAGATGGCCTCGGTGTGAACCTGGGTGGCAGGGCGGTGTTGGGTACCCACACGCGGCGCTTCTGAGGACCAGCATCGGATGAGGAACCCATGTCACGTCCATGCTTGCGTGTTGCGTCATAGTCTGTCTGACCAGTTTCAGCACTGATGGCTTTGTTGACAAGTTTCGGAAAAGATGTGCACTCATGCAGACGGAGGTCGCGGCGAAGCTCAGGACTAAGGCCCTTACGGAACCTTGCTTGCTTCTTGGCGTCAGTAGACACTTCCTCAGTTGCATATCGGGCGAGCTTACCAAACTCCCTGCTATAAGCATCCACAGAAAGTCGGCCTTGGGTGAAATTGCAAAATTCTTCACGCTTACGGTCCATGAGACCCTCCGGAATGTGATGTTCACGGAAAGCCTCGCTGAACTCAGCCCAAGTAGTGACATGGCCCGCTGGGCGCATAGCTCCATAATTCTCCCACCATAGATTGGCGGGGCCTTCAAGATGATATGCGGCAAAGGTGACCTTGTCAGCCTCCGCTACCAGCGCGGAACGCAGCTTGTGAGAAATACTGCGAAGCCAGTCATCAGCGTCGAGAGGCTCGACGGAGTGGTGGAACGTAGGTGGATGCAATTTGATAAAATCACTAAGTGACACCACGTTAGCCCTCTGATGGTGTGCTGTATTCTGTTCAATACGCTCCAACAAACGGTTTGTCTCCCGCTTGTTTCTCTCAGCTTCCATCATCACCTCGGCTAGTGAAGGAGGATGAGGCAGATTTTCATTCCTGGCTTCACTGCCTTCGGCCTGCTCTTGAGAAGCAGGGTTGGCGCGCGTGTTGACCATCCTAGGTAAACAAGACAATGATTTAGTCAGAATGATAAAATTCCGACATAGGGATACATAAGGTAAGGAATAACTCGGAATGCAAGATGATCATCCGTATGACATGGTAGATACAGAAACTGCTTCTTTTATTCCATCGTCATACACACCATACAAGGTTTAGTACAAGACCAAACAAAGTACTATTACGGTGAAAAGGGATTACATCTCATCAGAGGCATTCCAAACTCCTATACATTATTTTTCTACAACTCCGGAAAGAGTACAAACTAGGTCATATCCCACGAGTCACGCGGGACGACAGACGACACAGCTAGTGCAAACTAGGGATACTACCCCTAACTCAGACCGATCCGTAGTAGTCCTCATAAAAGTCACCTCCATAGCCTGGAAGCTCAACATGTTCATCCGGAAACAGACGATCTCGCGGAGCTTGTGGACCATAGGGGCTAGGATGAGGCCTTGGACCAACAAACGGTGGCCTGCGGGGACCGCGAGGTGGGGTGATGCCTCCTACATCACGCCAAACCATCACGTCTGGCAGAGCAGATCTCACAGGATAGAGATCGCGCATATCTGAATATCCAGCTTGCACCGCCGGTGCGAACCGAGTCAAAGTGGCCCAGTGGTCAGCACGGGTATTGAAGAGCTCTATCCTTAAGGCCCGATTTTCACGGTCCTTATCCTCGAGCATCTCAGCAGTGGTGCGAGTCCGTGAATCCTCCTGAGTGGAATCAGCATAAATAGCTTGGAGATATCCTTGTGCTCCCGGAAGTGATCCTGGCATATACCGGAAATCAGAGTCCCGAAATAACCCAGATCTGACTCGCATAATGGTCATCATGGAGTAGGCGGCATCCTGCACAGCCATCTCAATAGTAACCCCGAGTCCATAGGAGCAGTGAAGAGGCTCAGTGGATCCAGGATAAGATGGAAATATCCTGACAGTGCAGAGATACTGGCTTTGATTGAAGTCTCGGAATTGCTCTTCGACCGTGTACTCGGGATACCAGCGATATCCAGCCTCAGTCATTACCCTGACCAACTTAGCAGTATGGCCGGGTACATCTAGGCATCGAGTCAGGCGAACCACTTGATTGAGGTCGCGAGTGGCCATCTGAAAGCACAGTTATAATGCAAAGGCATTAGAATTTCTAGCAAAATTTCGGCAGCATAACAGCTGTAAATGCTCAAAAAGGATTTTGAGACATTTGACAAAGGATTCCGTACACACTCAACATCATCATATCAAAGTTCTGAAACCATGTTGGCAACATAATGTGGTAGTAGAACTGAACTAGGCTTGTAACCATCAAACTTATAAGGTACTACTGATTAGTAACTCGTGATCCTGTTAGAGAGAGCAGATCCTAATTCCTTAACCCCCGGTGGAAGAATGGACTGACTCAGATCAGAATGTCATAAGATATAAGAAGTAAAAAGAGCCTTACGTTCCAACCCACAAACAATTCCCCTACATATAACTAAAGAATTTCTAGACTCAACATCGACCAGTTTGGCTTGGAGAACCTACAGGCAGTCCGGCTCTGATGCCAACGCTGTCAGGACCCCGACTCGATGTCACATCGATCTAGCCGGTAACACTTCATATCACTTTGCGGCCTCACGCACGGTATTCCCACGGGTGTCGCCTTACCTTTGCCCGGGACCGTTTGCGCCTTTTGGCTCACGTATATGATAGTGTCGCTAGCATCCATATGATAAAGAGCCCGGGCTGACATGACTAGTCATAAACCCAAAGTGGCACAGACTTACAGGGACAGGCATCCATGACCCAGCTTCGAACGTGTCGGTCATCAGCAAGTGGGTCCGGGCTGTAGCACTGGGCTAGCAGGACTCCGGTAAACCGGGCTGTAGCGGGCTAACAGGACTCCGGTACTCAAAGCGTGACATTTCCCCGAAGGGACAGACACAGGAACGAAGAAGGACACATGCCGGCCAGCCTAAGTGTTCTAGAGCAGTAGCAAGCTACCATGGCTCAGCGGTAACACTAGGAGACATTTCCCGGTAAGAGAGGCTACTAAAGATAAACAACTAGATAGTCAGATCCCACACATACCAAGCATTTCAATCATACACACAATATGCCCGATATGTGCAAATACAACGAAGCATCACAACATGACTCTATGACACAAGTACTTTATTTAAGGCTCAGGGAGCCATACATATCATACACACAGGTACGGGTCTCACGACCCCACATACAAGTCATACAGTCATACAAACCAACAGCGGAAGTACTTTGTCTGGGTACAGACAACTAGTAAAATAAAAGAGGCTTGGAAGCCTAACTATACTACGTGGTCCATCACAAGCTCAGGGTCACCACCTGGTCTTTAGCCTACTCGTTGATGTCAACGTCTACATAGAACCCATCAGAAGGGGTTGCAGCGTCTTCTGTAAAATGTAGATTATAGCAACATGAGTACAAAGGTACTCAGCAAGACTTACATCAGATCCTACATACATGCATAGTATCAAGAAGGGTTGGTGGAGTTATTGCAGCAAGCCAGCTTTGACTCTTGGCTAGTCTATCCTACGATACTCCAACTTGAAATAGTTTTGCGCACACGAGTCCACTACTCACCACTTCAATACACTACCGAGGATCCACCTCCGTCTTCCTACGGAAGAGCCATCCTCGGCACTCACACTTATCTTGAGGCTTTTAATAGTTTCCATTTACTTGTCTATGAACTGTATAGGCAACCAAGTAGTCCTTTACCGCAGACGCGGCTATTCGAATAGATCATGATAACCCTGCAGGGGTGTACTTCTTCATACACGCTCTCACCACTTATCGTCGTTTACACGACATGTACTCGGCAACCTTCAAGCGGAAGCCCAACGTGGGTGTCGGCCACGACCTACCTAATCACCTAAGCCTCCAGTCCAGGTTTATCGCCTATTCAGGTTCCATCCGCAGGGAGTCCGGCCGAGGTTTCCCATACGGCCCCGAACGATGTGAACAGGGTTCCCGAGATACCTAACGGGTATTCGGTACACCGTGCCACGTACCTACCGCATCACAGCCCACCCCTACGGTCAGCGCTGTCCACGGCCTCCAGTAGGCTACAAACACCAGAAACTACTTGCAACTCCTGGACGGAGAACTAGGGTGAATAAGAAGTCGAGAGGGTCCATTGGTTTCGGGCCCAATGCATGGTAGTAGCTGATTCTTAAATCACACATACAGATCTCAGTGCTTAAGGTCGGCTTCAATGAAACAACCCACCATGTACTCCTACATGGCCTCTCATCGATACCTTTACCAAATCGTGTTCACCACACCACTCTCATTACCGACATAATCATTTCACTCTAGCCCATCACCCAGATGAACCAGACCTGACACGACTCTAAGCATAGCAGGCATAGCAAGGTAGGAACAACACATACATATGGCTCAATCAACTCCTACACATGCTAGTGGGTTTCATCTAGTTACTGTGGCAATGACAGGTCATGCAGAGGAAATGGGTTCAACTACCGTAGCACACAGCAGTTTGAATCGCGTTGTCTTAATGCAGTAAAAGAGAGCAGGAGCGAGAACATGGGATTGTATCGATATGATCAAATGGTTGGTTGCTTGCCTGATGGTTCGTTGCACGGATACGGTTCTTCGTTAGGGTAATCACGGTACTCCTCGGGAACAGATCCTGTCGCAAAGGACACCGATACACAACATTACCAAACAATATGCAACAATATGATGCATGCATGAAACATGGCAATATGAGTGTGTTGGGCTAATGCAACTAAAACCAGAAGGGTTTGAGCAAATTTGAATCAAAGATTCAAATTTCAGGTTCAAATATGGCCTTTTAAAGTGCCTTTTCTTGTTCTGATTAAAACATCAATTTAACTTGTTTGATCATGCATGAAAATAGTACAGATGGATAGATTGGATTTTTCTGATCATTTTTCATATATAATTTGTCCAATTTGGAATTACAGAATAAAAGTTATGAATTTTTGAAGTTTAAATAATATTCTGGAATTTCCTGATTTAATTTAAATCCAGAAATATAATTACTGCGTCAGCATGACGTCAGCATGACGTCAGTGGTCAACTGTGGCTGGTTGAAGTCAAACCTGACGTGTGGGGGCCACACGTCAGTGACAGGGGGGTTAAACAGATTTAAATTAATCCTAATTACTAATTAGTGGCGCTGGGGCCCACTGTCAATGTCAGGGGGGGTTGACTAACGGTAGTTAGCGCTAACCTAACCACCTGGCCGACAGGGCCCACGCGTCAGTGACCCTGGGGGGTCAAACCCCAGGTCGGTCAAGTCAAACCCCACCGGCGACATGACGCCGGCGAGATCCGAGACGGCGGCGAGAGTGCTTTTTGCCATTCCGGCGACCAAATGGACGGCGGAAGGCATCTACGTGTTGCTGAGGTTGAGCCGCGTCTATTGGTGGTGGTGGTTGGGCTCGGGGTGGCCGGAGTTGACGGCGGCGAGCTCGGCTGCGGTGGCCGGAGTTCGGGTGCGGTCGGGATCAGTGTTGCAGGGGGTTTGGGGAGGCGTTGGTGCGTTCTACGTGCTCCTGGTGATGTGTGGAGCACGATGGCGAGCTCGGTTGGGCGCTACGGCGACCGTGGCCACGACGGCGACATCGCCGGCGGCGTGGAGCTTTCGGTCGAGGTGGAGCTAGGGCCTAGAGGTCGGGAGAGACCAGGGAAGAAGGGGGAAACGCTCCGGGGGCTCACCGCGGTTGCAGTGGGCGTCGAAGCGGGCTCGGGGACGCGCCGGAGACGACGAATTTGACGGCGACGGTGGTCGGAGTCCGAAGAGGGGAACGGCGACGTGGCGGCGATGCAGGGCTTCCGGGGACCCGTGGAGCAGTGGGGAGGAAGAGGGAGTTGTGGCGGAGCTTGTGAGCTAATCGGGGGAGCGAGGGGTGGTCGGAGGCGGTGGCTATGGCGAACGGCGGCGACGGTCGTGTTCGGCCGAGCGAGAGAGAGAGCGAGAGAGAGGAAGGAGAGAGCCAGGGAGAGTGAGAGAGAGCAGGGGGAGAGGCGTGGCGTCGTCCAGGGCGTCGAGCGAGGAGGGGAGGCCAGGCAAGCAGGCGAGCAGGTGGCGTGGCGCGGTGGCGCGCGCGCGCGCCGGCCACACTCCCCTCCCTCTGTCTGGACGAAGACGACAGAGGAGGGAGGTGGGCTGGGCTGGCTGGGCCAGCCAGCTGGCTGGGCCGCACAGTGGAGGAGCCCAGGTAGGTTTTTCCCCCTTTCTTTTCTGTTTTCTGTTTTTATTTAATATATCTGCAACTTTGTTGAATTAAATAAAATACCTAGGCAATTCCAAAAATCACCAAACTACTCCTGGCTCATAGTTGGATTATTTCCAACATGAAACATTTTAGTTTGGAGATATTTGAGCATTTAAATATTTTATATAATTTTAAATGCCCAAATTCAAATAGTTATGATTTAATTCAAAAACCCTAGGATGGCCTAGGAAAATGTGCACCACTTTTGCAGAGGTTCTGAACCAAGACAAAAATGATGGGCATTTTAGAAGGGCATTTCAGGTTCATTGAAAATTATTTTAGTAAACCCTAGTTGGTTTCAGAGGGGACTGGGGGTTCTGTCATCCCCATTTCAGGTTTCTGCTGAAAGAGTAAACATGATGCAACACTCTAATGCATGACTAGCTAGGGTGTGACAGGCAGACGGCAAAGAACCTGCACTTTGCCATCAGTGGCAGACGGCAAAGAACCTGCCATGTAGTGACGTGTAGATGACATCATATGGCGGACGGCAAAGACACTAGAAATTTTGCCGTCAGCGGCGGACGGCAAAGGCCTGCCATTAGCCACTTAACGGACTGACAGCGCAATTATTGCCGTCCGCTCTCTTTGCCGTCCGCCGCAGACGGCAAAGGGCCTTTGCCGTCAGCCGCCAGGAAGCAGACGGCAAAGTAGCTGTTTACCGTAGCCTACTTTGCCGGAGCCCTTTGCCGTCCGCGGCTGACGGCAAAGGCCTTTGCCGTCCGCCGTTCATGCCTTTGCCGTCCGCCGTGGCAGACGGCAAAATAGCTGATTCCTGTAGTGAATGGTAGGAGATCTACATATCCGTATCACCAAGCTTGCCTTCCACGCCAAGGAAAGTCCCTTCCGGACACGGGACGAAGTCTTCAATCTTGTATCTTCATAGTCCAGGAGTCCGCCTAAAGGTATAGTCCGGCCATCTGGACACCCCCTAATCCAGGACTCCCTCAGAGGTCTCTGGCGCCGACCGCTGCCGTGATTTCTGCGCGGCGCTCCGGTGTCAGCATCTTGTAGTACGTGGTCTTGCGGCGCACGATGGCTTTCCGCGAACTAGGGGACGCTTGATGCGGGCTAGGGGATCGAAAGGTGGGGTAATGGGCTGGATATTAGGTGTGGTATTAGGGAAGTGCCTGGCGTAGGCTGAGCAGCAAAGGTTCTGGTTTGAATAGTGGTTCCGGTGATGACCGGCCAATCGGTTTTGACTGTACATCGCTCTTGTCGCGTTCGCGTTGCAGCCCGGCACGCTGGACCCTCCACATCGCTCACCGAATGGAACGCGCTTCGTCTTGCGTTTTCGCTCGCTTGTGGGACCCGTAGTTGAGAGCAACCCGACGTCCCTTCCTCTCCCCCGCCCGCATCATTTTATGTAGAGTAAATAAAAACAGAGGGAGTATAATACGGATGAGGATCCCCTTACGTGGCCGAACCCATTGTGTAGCTGACATGCGGGGCCTAGCAAGCATGGGGTCTTCCAGTAAGTGACCGAAAGGGAGGGTAAGGCAGGGATACGTATGTGGAAGGAGCTTCCAATGATATAATTTTCACATTATAGATTGCATGTACTATTAATCTTCTCAATAGTCAAATGCGGTTTTGAAAAACGCATTTGAGCATGGTTAATAATATAGCCAGTCGATGGCTATAAGGAACTGCCATGTCATCTATAGCCATCATCTATTATATGCACTCATACAGTAGTGTGGGCTATAAGGTTGCCTATTTCCCGCAAAAAAAATTATAAGGTTGGCTATTGTATTAGTACTTTTTTCCATCTCCTCTCCATCTCTTTCTTCATATTTATTGTACGTATTTAACTAGGAATGCATATATAGCTAGGCCCTTGCATGAGAGCTCACTCCCCTTACTTTTTCACATCTCTCTCCTCCACATAGGCCCTATATAAATGGAAGGAGGGAGTACAACTATGAGCACTGCATACTCTAGTATAGATGTTGTCAGTACTCCACTAGTACTATTGGACAGGGAGCTTAAAAAAGTTAATATTGGACTGGCTATACGTGGCGAAATCCTAGTAGGAAGAGCATGCGCAAGAACAAGCACATTCACGTGGTTGAAAACAAATTGGAAACCATCTCGAGTACAAATCTAGGAGTACGTACGAATCTAACAATATTGATTGGGCGTTGTTGAATGTTGATACTTTTTTATCAAAGTAGAGATACTTTGACTACACATAAAACTTATATGTAAACTAGAAAGGCTAGGAGGGAGTATATTGTACGTTCAAAAACGAAACGAACATTGAATACCCTTTATATATGATTTGCGAATGCTATGATCACCGGTTCAAAATTTTGAATCTGCCTTAGGTATCACACATGCCCCCACTCGTTCTCTCTCAATTTCATCTCGGGGTCCGCAGATCGGTTGAAAGAGGACTAGGGTGGGTACAATACATTTGTTTCACTTATGAACATACAATATACTCCCTCTGATCCCCACAGACCCCCCCCCTGCGGGTCATTTCTATCATAGAAACATAAGAACCTTTATCTCCTTGCACGACACGCAATTGATCTCTAAACATCAATCGATCTCGTCAACATGTGTCGGGGCATGAACCGAATGGGATGTCAAAACTAAGATGCGAAGCGACACGTAGTGGAGGCAAAGTGAAACTTCAAACAAACCATTTGTTTGTATGCATGTCAGACAAATTACAAATAAACATTGGAAATACAAGCATGGTCTAGGGCCAGATGCGAATGATACTCGGCGGAATGTTCAAATGAGGCATGCGGGAGGATGGACTCGACCGGAGGGCGACATGATCGATGGAGAAGAGGGTTGGAGAGGAATGAGAAATAAGCAAACGCCACATGATTATACTTGAACGGATCAAATAAACAATAAGTCGTCTCTCTTGGCCTACATATTGAAAGGCCTAATGCGCAACGTGGAGCACTGACGCTCGAATATGGCCGGGAAAACAGGGAAACCGACATGTGGGGCACACTTGTCGGGATGACGTAGCGCAAACTAGTCCAATGGAGGAGCTGGCCCACGACCTCCTCGCCACCGACAACCGTTCATGTGGGTCGTGGGGGCCAACAATGTGGTGCAACTCCAGCACCGCCTCTGGACACAGCAACCGCAGTGAGTGACACGCTCATCGTCGCTAGACACAGTCATCTTGCTTTTTCAATGACATGCATCGATCTCCAACGTTGCCACGATCGCAGCTGACTACCCTGGCACACCAAAACCCCTCGTCCCTCGTGCCATCGCACGGTGTGTTCCCATCCAGCGCCAGCTGCCCGCATTCATGTCGTCCATCCGTATGCCGTCGTTAAGTGGCTCGGTGCCCGAGGAACCAACTCCGGCGACTTAATGACGCACCAGGACGCTTGGCCTCACCGGAATGCGCTACTTAAAGCAGCAATGCCCAGCTAACCTCCACACCATAGCGCGTCGTCCTCCTACCTGGCACCACATCCGCCATGACCGCAAGCGCGAACGCTCTACGGGAGAGCTTGTCTTCGGGGATGGAGCTCGAGGTCGCCGCCCTCGCTCAAGTTGCCGCACAAGCGGTGGCCACACTGGTAGCCGATGACGGGAGCACCATCAGCCACGCGTCCTACTTGCCGCCGTCAAACGTCCGGCACCGCCGAGGTCGGGGACTCCTCTGAGGATGAGTAGGGCATGGGAAGCGGTAGGGCATGGTGTGCCAACTGGCCGGTCCGTCTCCCATGTTCTACTTTTCCTCGCCGGAGACCGCACCTTCATTTCACGGGTCTTGAACCCCACCCCCATACATGGAAATCGCAGATGAAGGACGTCGGTCACCACCTTAGAATAGGTTTAGGGTCGGGTTTCTTTTATTTTTCTGTCCCATAAAAGTTTGAAATGTAATGAAAATCTGTCGTGTTTGCATTAATCCGGACGGTGTATATGAACTTTCACAATAATATAGTATATTGTAGGAGTATTACCAAGATGCCTATGTGTTGCACGAAAGATCAAGATCTTGTGGGAGAAAAGGATGAATGAGGGAAGGCCTTATCTGTAAATGCACATTCACGCATTTCACATCTTTCAACATCTACGGGAACCTGCAAAAGGGTTAACATAAATTGCCTCTCTCTCTCTCCTCCCCTAATTTTCATGGTGGTGGGCCCCTCCCTCCCCCCAATCTACAATCAATAGCTCACACGTTTCACATTATGTTCACTACGTAACTGGGACTACGTAGGTGTAGCATTACTCGTCCTAAAAAACCCAACTAAGCCAACCTCCCAGCATATCGCGTGGGAAAAGATCCGGCCGCGCCATTTTAGTCGGGATTACTAGATTACTAGTAGTAGTATCAATGGATCGCGCGAAGCAACAAGTTTTTTAGGAGGTGAAGCACCTAGTTTAAAAGGAAAAAGGCGGTACACTCACAGCACCCCTGTCGCGGTCGCATTGCACCCCACACACGTTCGGTCCTGCACACGGCTCATGCAAATGGAACGCGCTTCGGCTTGCCTATTCACTGACACGTGGGACTGCACTTGGAGAAACCGACCATGCACCAAACTCCCCCGCCCACTGCGCGAAAATTCTCTCCCCCCCCCACGCAAAAATACCCCCCAAATCCTAGATTCAACCGCCCTTCGGTTAACTAGCCAATAATATTCCCCAAACCCCCTCCCCCCGTCCCCTCCTCTCCATTCGCTCCGCCAAAGCCGCCCTCCCCGCCATGCTGATACGTCGGCACCGCGGTTCATCGAGGGGACGCACGGCGATCCTCTTGCCCCCACAGTACACTCTCGTAGACTGCCATCCTCTAGCCGCGCCGCCACCGCTGGCGACGTTCTTGTGGAGGCCCACGGCAGTCAACGCCGCCACCGCTGGCGATGTTTGTGTGGAGACGCACGGCGGTCAGCTTCTCCCACAGTACGCGCATTCTAGACTGAGGCCCCGTGCATGTCGGTGTAGCGCTGAATGTTAGTTGATAGACGCTGTTAATCTCACTATTTGCTGAAGTAGTTTACAATCAATATGCTCTGCTTAAGAAGCTTCCTTGCCCTGTTCTGCACTCAATTTGCTTAGCTGAGATGGCATGCCAAGGCCAATTAGTTGCTAAAATATCCTACCATATATTTATTGTGATGTACATTGCCATGGTCTAGTAGCCAATCTGTTAGGTGAAATAGCTCTACTTCGTTTTATACTCGATCTTTGTTGCTACGATGGCCTTCAATAGTTCGATAGCTGTGTGCTCAGCCTTATTGACTGCTGAAACAGCCTGCCACAATTTAGGACTCAAATCTGTTTGCTGAATTAGCTTTACATATATTTCGTTACTTAGATCTGCTCGTCCAAATATCTTGCCATAGCTTTAGACATCGACCTAGGTATTTTCTTCTGGACTTCATAAAAAAGCATATATGTTTTTCCTGTAATATCAAAAGAAGAACTAATTTGTATGTCTAACAGATGGACAGGACTTGGATAACTTCTGCTCGAAGATTCTCCGCTGCATATGTCGAGGGGGTTGAAAACTTCATGAACTTTATTAGAGCTGAGTACGGTGGTCCGAAATCAGATTTGCTCTGCCCATGTAGCATTTGTATGAATTCAGTTACAAGACCCCAGTCAACTGTGCAAAATCATCCACACTTGTATGGGATGTCGATCACATATACTAGGTGGGTTCATCATGGTGAAGCTGTGAACATCAGTGTTATTGACTACATGGAAGCAGCAGATCTTGATCTGCCTGATGCTCAGGTGGAAGAGGAGGAGGAGGTGGTGGCGGAGCCAGTGAGTTTAACCAACATTGAAACAATGCTACGAAATGCTCGTGCATTCCGTGAACTTACACATGCAGAAGAAAAACGGTGGGCCCGCATGTTGGAACAATGCAACGTGGCTGTCACCCCAGGAAATAAGCTGTTAGTATTCTCAGCTATGGTCACCTTTATTCAGGTGAAGACATTTGAGCGGATGACCAACAAATCATTCGATGCGATGTTGGCTTCTTTCCGCAAAGCTTTCCGAGATGCATCTGAGCTTCCACACACCTATAGTAAAATGAAGAATTTCCTTTGTGCAGTTGGAATTGGATATGATATGATCCATGTTTGTAAGAACAATTGTGTTCTATTCTGGAAGGATTGTGCCAACTTAAGTGAATGCCCAAAATGCAAATCATCAAGATGGAAAGATGGCGATGTTGTGAAGAGGATTCCTCATAATGTTCTGAGACATTTTCCAATTACACCAAGATTGCAGAGGTTGTTTCATGATGCTGAAACAAGAGAGGATGTACTATGGCATTCTAGGAACTAGGAGTACAGAGATCAGAATGTAATGAGCCATCCATCACATGGCAGTGAGTGGAAAAGCTTCAATAGAAACACGAAAAGTTTGTTGCTGACCCGAGAAACATTAGACTTGGCTTAGCTTCAGATGGATTTAACCCATTTGGCCACCAGAGCGCCACATATAGCATGTGGCCAGTGCTTGTTATCCCTTACAACATGCCTCCAAATGTCTGCACCAAAGAATCAAACTACATGATGGCCTTGCTCATCCGAGGTCCAAAAAGTCCTAGAAAGGATTTTCATTTGTTCTTGGAGCCTCTTGTGGAGGAACTTCAACAGCTATGGAGGGGTGTTCTCACTCGAGACCTATATAGTAGCCCATCAGCTGATTTCTTCCTGCGTGCTGTTATAATTTGCTGCATCCATGATTATCCGGCTTTGGGCACTATGTCAGGGCGAACGACACATGGTTACACTGCATGTGTTCACTGTGACAGGAATCCGCTGTCATATGCAATACTTAGTAAGATCTGTTACATTGGACACCGCGGTTTCCCTGCCAACGACAAGCCGCATCCTAGAAAATACCGAAGACATGTGTTCGATGCAAAGCATGAAACCCGTGATGCACCAAAGAGGCTCACCGCCGATGAGTTGCAAGTGGAATTAGAGAAGGTCAGGCATATTACACCAGGAAACCATCCTAATAATGGTAGCGGGAAAAGGAAGCATGGCAGGGCAGAAGAGAGATTATTGTTTACCCGCAGGTGCACTTTGTGGGACTTGGAGTATTGGAAAGATTTGGATCTACGACATAATCCTGATGTGATGCACATCGAGAAAAATATATGTGACAGCATTATCGGCACACTTCTTAATATTGAAGGCAAGACGAAAGATACCTTAAAATCTTGGATTGATTTGACACACTTGGGTATCAGACATGATTTGCAGGTGCAAAATGAAGGTAAACCACAGGATATGGCACCAGCTGTGTACGTCTTGGACAAGGTAAAAAGAAAAGAATTCTGCGAGGTCCTGCACATGTGAGATTCCCACATGGATTTGCTTCCAACCCTGAAAGGAGAGTCAGTGCAGATGGAAACAAGGTACAAGGGTTAAAAACTCATGACTGCCACGTCCTACTTCAAAGGGTTTTACCTGTTATCCTTAGAGTATTAGGCCGCCCTGACTTATACAGAGCAGTTGCAGAGTTGGGACAATTCTTCAAGGAACTCTGTAGTAGAAATATCAGGATAGATGATTTGGAGCGTCCTAGAGACAAGATACCAACTATCCTATGCGACCTTGAGAAGATATATCTTCCAGCCTTCTTTGATGTGATGGTGCATTTGGCTATTCATCTACCTGATGAGGCACTACTTAGAGGTCCAGTACAGTATGACTGGATGTACCCTATTGAAAGGCGGCTAGGCACTTTCAAGGGCTATGTTAAGAACAGAGCTAGACCCGAGGGTTCCATTGCAGAGGCCTACATTGCTACAGAAGTGTTGACATTCTGCTCAAAATATAGTGAAACAGCTGATCATCTTAGCAAAGAGGTGGATGAAGACTATCCCTGGCTCAATTTTTTCTATTATTCTGTTCGAGTTACAGGGAAGAGTTGACAAGAGGACAAACCTAAAGATTTGGACAAAATGGTTTGGTATGTGTTGAATAACTGTCTTGAGATACTACCTTATATCAAGTAAGTGCTAAGTATTGCAGCTTATACATCGTAATCTACTAAACATGCAGCACATTCTTATATATTTAGATGTTTGATGCGATCACTATGTTGTGCAGCATCTACAAAAAGGAGTTACTGTCGCAAAATCCAAGAAACATTGACAAACTGGTTATGGCAGGATTTGCGAAATGGTTCAAGAGCCATGTAAGCTTTTGAATTGCACTGTCAGTTTTTTTAATATATTGAGTACATAAGATGATCATCTTGTCTATTTTCTAACCATAAGTTAAGAAGATGTGGGAGGATGGGCAGGCAGTTGATGATGTCCTTTACTCACTAGCAATGGGTCATGATACTCGGGTAAAACATTATGAATATTCCGTTGTTGGAGATGTGCGCTACAACACCCTTGCACGAGACGAAGGCAGGAAGACACAAAACAGTGCCATCATGAGCACGGATACGTATGACAAAGAGACAACTGAAATGTATGCTAACATAACAGACATTGTTCAGTTGGAGTATATCTCCAGTTTTGAGGATCATCGGTGTGTGGTTCTGTTGTGTTGTCGTTGGTATAACCTGTTTTCCAGGATCGCAAAACCCAGAGCCGATGATTATTTCAAATCCATCAAAGTCAAGGCGGCGTACCAGACCAACGAGCCTTTTATTTTGGAAAATCAAGCAACACAGATATTTTTCTTGGAAGACACATTTGCACATAGCGATGACTGGAGAGTATTGCAATGGTTTGAGCAGAGGAATTCGTTTAATGAAGTTGCACAACAACATGATGCTTACACTGCTCCTGATGTACATGAAAGTGCGTTATATCGACTAGAGGGGGGTGAATAGGCGATTTTTATGAAATTCTTCACTGAGGAATTTGCCGGTGAGGAAATTCCTTAGCGAAGAACTACTAGCAGCGGAATAAGTACTCAAAAGTAAACATATTAGAATACAAGCATAGTCATCATGATGAAATGAAGATAGGCACAGAGTACAGGAAGCGTAATCATAGGATAACACATGATGAAGACAAATAGACTGAAGAAATTGAACTGAGGAAATTGAGAAAGTCTTCAGTCAAAGTCTTCAAACACAGATATGAACAAACACACAACACAGTTATGAGGAAATGAAAGAGTTGAGGAAATAGAACAAGTAAGCTTGGTGAAGACAGTGATTTGGTAGACCAGTTCCAACTGCTGTCTCAGTTGTACGTCTGGTTGGAGCGGCTGAGTATTTAAACTCGAGGACACACAGTCCCGGACACCCAGTCCTGAACACGAAGCTCAGGACACCCAGTCCTCACCGTATTCTCCTTGAACTAAGGTCACACAGACCTCGTCCAATCACTCGTGGTAAGTCTTCAGGCGACTTCCAAACCTTCACAAACTTGGTCACTCGGCGATCCACAATTCCTCTTGGATGCTCTAGACCATGACGCCTAACCATCTGGAAGAAGCACAGTCTTCAAAGGTAACAAGCGTCGGATCCACGCAGGATCAATCTCTTCAGTGATGCTCAATCACTTGGGGTTTGTAGGTGTTTGGGTTTTTGGTTTTTCCTCACTTGATGATTTTCGCTCAAAGTCCTCAGAGGATGGGTTGCTCTCAAATGACAAGTGTCAGTTTCTCTCGGAGCAGCCAACCAGCTAGTGGTTGTAGGGGGCGGCTATTTATAGCCTAGGGAGCAGCTCGACATGATAAGACATAAATGCCCTTCAATGATATGACCGTTAGGTGGATAGATATTTTGGGACAGCTGGCGCATAGCACAGCAACGGTCGGAATTTTGAGTAGTAAAATCCTCAGGGCTATCATGTTCCTCACTGTGTAGGCAATCCGCACTGGCGAATTCCTAACTCCTCAGTCAGGACAAATTCCTCAGAGACCAGAAGAACTTCGTCTCTGTCACTGAAGAAATTGACTGAACTGTATGAGATTTCCAATGGCTTCACTCGAAGGGATTGGTAGGTGTAGGATTTTGAGTTGAGCATCACATGGAAATTTTTCCTTAGTATTTCCTCGACCCCCTTTAACAGTACGGTGTTTCCTATGACTCAAGAAAGAGAAAAACAAAACTATGAAAACGAAAGTCTTCAAGCTTCATATTCCTCGCATGAATATCAAGTCTTCACGGACACACCAATTTCTTCACTTTCAAAGTCTTCATGAAAGTCTTCAGAAATACCAAAATCTTCAGTCGAAGATATTCATTTTTAGGGGTCGACTTTTCCTGTAAATATCAAACTCCTCATAGACTTATAGACCTGTGTACACTCACAAACGCATTAGTCCCTTAACCTATAAGTCTTCAATACACCAAAATCACTAAGGGGCACTAGATGCACTTACAATCTCCCCCTTTTTGGTGATTGATGACAATATAGGTTAAGTTTTCAACGGGGATAAACATATGAAGTGTAACTACTGATATTGAGGAATTTGATTGCAAGATATAGAAGAACTCCCCCTGAAGATGTGCATAGTGAGGAATTTGCCTTTGAAGCAATGCACACTTGAAGAGTTGAATCATGGAGATCTCCCCCTATATCTTGTAATTCATACACGCATTTAACATATAATATGAAGAATTTGAAATGCATGATGAAATATGGTGCCTGATGAAATTCAGCATGCGTGCAATAATATTAACGAGGAATAAGCATGCAGAATAGTGCATCAAAAGTATCAGAGCATAGTGCATCAAAAGTATCAGAGCACCATCGGGTTTAAGATTACAACTCAATCCAATAAAGTTTCAGAAGAACGAGAGTTGTAACTTAGCAAAAAAAACGCCCATATAGTAGACCCGCTTGAAGACTAACTCATATTTCTCCCCCTTTGTCATCGAATGACCAAAAGGATCGAAAATGAGGACTAACGCCCCTGAAGATAATCATGTTGATGAAGGAGCGCCAGCATTGTTGGGGTCGTTTGTTGATGTAGGGCCTGCCGCAGTGTCGTCCAAATCTTCATGTTCATCAGTGTCGCGCGATGAAGAATATGAGCTGGCCACCAGAGAAGGAACCTGGACCTTCTTGAATTTCTTCGGTGGAGGTGCAGACCAGTCAAAATCTTCTTTGAGACCCATGTTCTTCAGATCTTCTTCACCATACAGATGTGACAGGATTGCCCAGGTGCGACCGAAGACTTGATGGAGGTAGTAGTGGTTTTTCTTCACTGCATTGTGTGTGGCAGTCATGTTGTGAAGAAGTGAACCAAACTGACGCTTAACCCATTTGTGATTTCGATCCACCTTCTGGTGAAGACTAAGCAGAAGTTCACGGTCAGTCATCACGCGCGGAGCAGTGGCTTGAGGAGTGGACTTAGGTGCATTGGCAGAGTCATGTGTGGCAGAGTCATCATTGGTGGAATAAGATGCAGCTTTGCGAAACTGACCATCCAATGGACGAATGCCTTCATCTATTACAGCTGGTGCTTTGCCCTTTCCATCAACTGAGGAATATGTCTGCTTGAGGACTTCAATTGGGGGCAAGTAGCTGAGGTGATTCTGGAAATCAGCTTTGTAGTTGAGTGAAGACCTTGTTCTGAGGAATCTCATAATCCAAGGTGCATAAGGCTTCAGCTCAAACGGTGACAGTGCAACATTTGCCATAGTCCTCATGAAGAAATCGTGATAATTGACAGGAATGCCATGAACGATGTTGAATACCAGATTCTTCATGATGCCAACAATTTCCTCATCAGATGAGTCGTGGCCTTTGATGGGACTGATTGTCCTCGTAAGAATACGATAGACAGTTCTGGGCACGTACAACAATTCCTTCACGAGGAATTTGGTTCTTGGTGCTTGACCTGGCTTCAAAGGTTTCATCAGCACCTGCATGTAATGATGTGTGAGCTCAGGTTCACTGTAGATGCAGCGAGCTTCTTCAAGGGGAGGACTGAGTGGTAGAGCACGAAGCAATTCAGAGGCTGGTGCAGTGTAGTGAGTGTTTTCAGACATCCAGTCCAGCACCCATGAATTCACATCTTCAGCATCTCCGGTGATGTGCAGCGTTGCATAGAATTGAAGAATCAGTTCTTCATTCCAATCGCAGATGTCAGAGCAAAAGTTTAGCAGTCCAGCATCGTGAAGAACACTGAGGACTGGTGCGAAGCACGGCAGAGATTCCATATCCACATGAGGAATATGCTCATGGTAGAAGATTTTCTCCTTGTTGAACAGCACTGAGGAATAGAAATTTGCTTGACTGGCAGTCCAGAAACGCCTCTTCCTAATGCGAGCAGAGTCATATGGGTTGTAATCTTCGAAGAATATGTGCTCGCCGAAGAAATCATCAGCCTTGAACTTTTGCTTGCGTGAGAAAGGATCCTTTGGCTTCGGCAGAGGAGTGTCAGTGAGTTGCATCACGACCTCAGGAATCTCAATCGCAGGTTCTTCAGGCTGAGGAATTTCTGGTTCCTCCTCAGTGGCAGTCTGCGTCGTTGGTTGTTCAGCAGCAGCAGTTTCTTCAGCGCTAGTGGCTGGAATTTCCTCATGGACAGATGCAGTGGGATGAGTTTCTTCAGAGCCCATGTGAACAGTTTGTGTGGGGGACTGAGGAATTTGCTGTAGAGGGGTGAACATTGGAGAGTTTGGATGCTGACTTTCCCAGAATTCATCACTGATTACGGGTGTGGAGCAGCCAATGTCCACATCTTCATCTTCCATTTCTTCAACGCCAGCCTCTTCAGCTGTGAACTGAGGCATAGGCGAGGAGATGATAGGTGTTGAAGGGATCGCATCCACTTCAATTTCTTCATCCAACGGTTCAGACGAAGCAGCAGAAGGAGTTTCTTCATCAGATCCGCTGGGGATCACATATTCTTCATCAAAAGGAACAAGGTCCTTTGATGGCCTGGTTGAGATGGGAACAACATCAATCGGATTTGCAAATGAACTTGTCATAGGCTTCATTTTCTTCGGAGCTGAAGAATCTGAAGCAGCTGATGCTTTCCTTTTCTTCACTGCAGCACGCTCTGCAGCCTTGGTCTTCTTCACATCTGATGCAGATGGAAGGATTGGAGTTGAAGTTGGTGCAGGAGCAGCTGAGGAATCTGGTTGATTTTCTTCAGGCACAACTGATGCAGTTGCCCTGAGTTCTTCAGTTTCTTCAGGCACACCACTAGTGGGTGCCCTGGCAATTTCTTCAGCGGCTGGAATGCAGTCATCAGCCCTGGAACTCACATTATCTTCAGCAGCCTGATTGTCATCAGCGGTGCTGGCATTTTCTTCAGTAGGCTGAGCAGATGCTTCAGCCTGAGGAATTTCCTGTTGCGTTGGGGCTGCAACATTGGAAGTGAAGTTATCCGCAAGTTTCACAAAACGAACCTTGGCTCCAAGCCAATCAGCGCGATATGCGTCAAAGTCATCACTGAGTTTCTTAATCTCAGTCTGAATAGTGACAAGTTCTTCAGTTGTCATAGAGACAACGTTTTTCTTCAGATAGCGCTCTTTCTTGTACTGCGCTTTCTTGATCTGCCTGGCCTTCTCAAATTTCCACTTTTCTTCTTGAATGAAGTGGGTCAGCATGTGACTCTGGCCAGGAGTCAGCTTGAAGTCAGGCAAGGGAGTGTTGGGGTCCTTGTGCCAATCATCAATGTAGTCGAGGATCAGCTTGGGATCCAAAAGCAGTGGCACTTCTGATCCTTTGGCTCTAGCGGCCCTGACTTGCCTGTCTCTGATGATTTCTGCAAGTTCATCATCATCAGCTTCATCTTCATCAGACAGCACTTGGAAAGCGACTTGCTTCTTTTGAGGACTTGGGCGAGGACCTCGTCCAGCAGTGGCCTTTGTCTTCAGCAGTGAGGGGCCAGCTGAGGAACTTGATGCAGCTGAGGAACTAGCTGAGACACCTGAGGCAATGGAGATGTCGGCAGTCCTTTGGCACGAAGGCGAGATGCACAGGTGCTGAGGATTTAGGCGAAACAACTGAAGGCTTTGGCGGAGGAGCTGAGGACTTGGGAGAAACAGAAGCAGCATGAGGAATTGGCCGTGAGGGCTTTGATGATTCTGGCCGTGAGGGCATTGCTGTGGAACTTGGCCTGTGCGCAGGCTTCTTAGACATAACCTTCTTTGGCTTGACAGCAGAGACCTCAGCAGAGGCAGCAGCAGCAGCAGAGTCTTTATTGAATTTCCTCACTGCTTCTCTGGCTTGCTTAGCCAACTTGGTTTGGCGCTTGGCCCATTCATCAGGATAGTCCTCACCGCGCTTGAGGCTGGTGAGATCTGCTATTTGGCCAGGTACCAATGGAGCTCTTGGGCATGGAGGATTGAGTGCGAATTTCTTCATGTACTTAGGAGTGACATATCTGTACTCCCTCCATTCTCTTGCCCGTCTCCTCTCTATCCTCTGTTTGCGCACTTTGCGCCCATTCTTGGTTTCCTCAGTAGGTGTGCAGTACCCAGCATATATGTCATCAGGGATCTCAAACACTGTATTTACCTCAGGCCTCTTTCCTCCTTTCTGTGGCCTTTTACCATCAGCCATTTTCTTCAGTTGAGGAATTTGAACAATCGAATTCTCTGAAGAAGTATGCAACTTTTCTTCGAGGAACGCTGCAAATGAGTTAAGTTGATGAGAACCTAGTGATTCAGCAGCTGACATGTGTACCTGTGAACAGAGTATAGTTGCGAGGAATTTGGAGAGGTCATATGCGTTCTCAGAAGGTTTTTCAAAAAGAACAAGTTTGAGGAATTTGACCAGATGAGTCTTGAAGATTTTCACTAAGCGTTCTTTGTCTTAGGTTCCAGAGTTGTATAGATCGAAGATCCACACAATTGAGGAATCTTGAAGAAAAATGATGCTTAGAGAAACAAATCAAGAACAGATGACTTGTGAGGTGTTCAGTGTGTGAAGATATGAAGAAAAACACTTTTGAAGATTTTGTAGATAATCATTCGAATCAACGAGGGTAGTAAAAGTAACTTTTAATTACCCTGGACGAAGAACATGACGAACTGGAGTGAGGAGATGTGAAGTTCGTCTGTGCAGATCTTCCACGCCCTAACTTGGCGGAGGAAGACGGCTACGGCGGCGGCGGAGTGAAGATTTCCGCGGTCGGCGCGAGTACGTCGGCGACGAGGTCGAGGCAGTGAAGCTCTTCCTCACCGGCGGCGATGAAGTAGCGGCGGCGCTAGGGTTTGAGAAGCTCGAGCTAGAGAGAGAGGTCGAGCGAAGTAAAAGAAGTGAGGAAGGGAAGGAGGGGTATTTATAGCCACGGTGAAAAACTGCTCGCCCGAAGAAATTGGACGAACGTGCCCCTGACCCTTCTCATTTGTATGACATGTGTCATCCACGTAGTGAGAGGTGGAGATCGTGTTAGATCGTGGGTGAGTGGATAAGTGTATCGTGGGATGCGGAACGGTTTGAGCGACAAAGCCGAAAATTTCGATAAGATAGGTTTTAAAGTTCCGTTCGTAATTTCTTTAGCCGACTAGGACACAGTGAAGATTTTGAACGAGTTTCAAATAGAACGCACATGACGAATTTGTGAACAGATTGGGTTGAGTATAGCATAGAGGGGGAAGGGTCCGATCACATTCACTTAGCAGAAAACCAACTTGAAGAAATAGCAATAAGTGAATGCTGTAGAGGACATAAACTCATATATATATATATATATATATATATATATATATATATATATATATATATATATATATATATATATATATATAGCCAATGAAGAAAAACGTCGGAACCAGTGAATACTATGCAAAGTTGAAGAATATGAATAATTTGAGGAATTTCAACTTTCGGTGGTGGCGTGACCCACCGTATAAGAATGATGATTTCAGATACCGCGTACAATTATCGTAGGGTTCTGAGAATCAAATTTTCATTAATTTCATCACACTAAGAGTGTTATTCTTCATTGATTGAAGAAAAACGTTTCTTCATGTGTTGCACATCTAAGTCATTAATTTTGCATAAATGTTAGGATCAGTGTCCTTTTCAAAGAACATTCAAAGATTCTAGGATATTTAGCTCACACCACAACTTGCTAAATCTCTTCTCATCCAAGGGCTTTGTGAAGATATCGGCTAGCTGTTCTTCAGTCTTCACATGCTCAATAGAAATGTCGCCCTTCAACACATGATCACGAAGAAAATGATGACGAATCTGAATGTGCTTTGTCTTCGAGTGTTGAACTGGGTTGTGAGCAATCTTGATGGCACTATCATTGTCACAGAAGAGAGGCACATCCTTCATGTTGACGCCGTAGTCCTTGAGAGTTTGCTTCATCCATAGCAATTGGGCACAGCAAGAACCAGCGGCAATGTACTCAGCTTTCAGCAGTAGATAGTGATACGCAGTTCTGTTTCTTCGAGGACCAACAGACCAAAGATCGTCCGAGGAAATGACATGTACTAGATGTTGACTTGCGATCCACACGATCACCAACATAGTCAGAGTCAGAATATCCAACAAGATCAAAAGCCGAGCCCTTGGGGTACCATAATCCAAGTGTTGGTGTGTGAGCTAGATATCGAAGAATATGCTTCACAGCCTTATGGTGTGATTCCTTCGTTGAGCTTGAAATCGGGCACACTAGCAAACACTAAGCATTATATCTGGCCTAGATGCACATAAGTACAATAAGGAACCTATCATGGAGCGGTATACCTTATGATCGAAGTCAATACCATTTTCATCAGTGCACAGATGGCCATTTGTGGGCATAGGAATTTTGACACCTTTGCAATCTTGCATGCTGAATTTCCTCAGTACATCCTTGAGGTATTTCTCCTGAGATATGAATATGCCATTGCGTTGTTGACGAATTTGAAGACCTAAGAAGAATTTCAACTCTCCCATCCTAGACATTTGATATTCTTCACTCATCATATAGGCAAATTCATCACTATAACGTTGGTCAGT
Source organism: Triticum aestivum (assembly GCF_018294505.1). Taxonomy (NCBI): domain Eukaryota; kingdom Viridiplantae; phylum Streptophyta; class Magnoliopsida; order Poales; family Poaceae; genus Triticum; species Triticum aestivum. Next base: position 398,236,049 of record NC_057809.1, read on the forward strand.
ACAGCCAAAGATAATATCATCAACATATATTTGGCACACAAACAATTCACCATCATAAGATTTAGTGAAAAGAGTAGGGTCGAGTGAACCGGGTTTGAAGCCTTGTTGAGTCTGAAGACTTTGTGAGGATTCTTTGGATCTTCAAAACCTGGGGGTTGAGCAACATATACTTCTTCCTCAAGCTTGCCATTGAGGAATGCACTTTTCACATCCATTTGATATAAAGTGATATCATGATGCTTAGCATAAGCAAGTAATATGCGAATAGCCTCAAGTCTAGCAACAGGTGCAAAATCTTCATCGAAATCAATTCCTTCCACCTGTGTGTAGCCTTGAGCTACAAGCCGTGCCTTATTCCTCACCACAAGGCCATTTTCATCTTGCTTGTTGCGGTAGATCCACTTTGTGCCGATGATATTGTGCTTGCGAGGATCCGGACGTTTGACCAGTTCCCAGACATTGTTGAGCTCGAACTGATGTAATTCTTCTTGCATGGCCTGAATCCACTCAGGCTCCAGAAATGCTTCATCTACCTTAGTGGGCTCTGTAATAGAGACAAAAGCATAGTGCCCACAAAAGTTAGACAAATGTGAAGCTTTTGAGCGTGTGAGAGGACCTTGCGCTTTGATGTCATTGATGATCTTTTCAACTTGCACTTCTTTTGCAATGCGAGGATGAGCTGGTTGCCGTTGAAGAATTTGATCAGTGTTTTCTTCAGCACCATTTTCTTCAGCATTTTCTTCAGGTGCATTAGCTCGACGTTCTTCATATTCTGGAATGAATTCTTCAGCAGATTCTTCAGTAGGAATGACATCCTCAGTAGCCTTGAACTTGATAGTTTCCTCAGGTGTTGGTTCATCTATCACGGTAGGTAGGTGCTCTCTTTGTGAGCCATTAGTTTCATCGAACCGCACTTCTACAGTTTCAACAACTTTGTGAAGAACGTTGTTGAAGACTCTGTAGGTGTGAGAGTCCTTTCTGTAACCAAGCATAAAACCTTCATGTGCATTCGGTGCAAATTTTGAGTTGTGATGAGGATCTCTAATCCAACATTTAGCACCGAAGACTTTGAAATAACTTACATTGGGTTTCTTATCAGTGAGGAGTTCATAGGTAGTCTTTTTGAAGAATTTGTGAAGATATACTCTATTGATGATGTGGCACGCAGTATCAATTGCCTCAGTCCAGAAACGACGAGGCATTTTGTATTCATCAAGCATAGTGCGAGCCATCTCAGTGAGAGTCCTGTTCTTGCGCTCCACGATGCCATTCTGCTAAGGAGTGTAGGGAGCAGATAACTCATGAGTAATACCAAGTTCATCAAGATAGTCATCGAGAACAGAATTCTTGAACTCAGTGCCATTGTCACTTCTGATGTGCTTGATCTTCACACCAAAGTTGGTTGAAGCCCTCAAGGAAAATCGTTTGAAGACTTCCTGCACTTCATGTTTGTAAGTAACAAGGTGTACCCATGTATAGCGAGAATAATCATCAACAATAACAAAGCCATATTGAGATGCTTCATTTGAAATAGCAGAATAATGATTAGGACCAAAGAGATCCATGTGAAGCAATTCAAACGGGCGAGTGGTGGTCATGATAGTCTTTGCTGGATGCTTGGCCTTCTCTTCACAGGCTCCGCATAGGTGATCCTTGAGGAATTTGACATTCTCGATGTTAATGACATGCTTCTTCTTCGCAAGCATGTGAAAATTCCTCATGCCTACATGACCAAGTCGTCAATGCCAGAGCCAGCCTTCTGAAGCTTTTGCAAGTAAGCACACGGCTGGTTGTAGTCTTGTAGAGAAATCAACAATATACAGGTCTCCTCTCCTAAAGCCTTCGAAGACTTTGGAATTGTCAGCTTCCATAACCACAACACAATAGTACTTGCCAAAGACAACAACCATATCAAGATCACAAAGCACTGAGACAGACATAAGGTTGTATCCTAAGGACTCAACAAGCATGACCTTGTCCATGTGTCGATCCTTTGTAATCACAAGCTTACCTAGACCCAATAGCTAAATTTTGCCTTTGTCAGCAAAGATGATATGCTTCAGATGCAACGGAGATAATGGATCATCCATCAATAGATTCTTGTCACCGATCAGTGGCTTTAGGTTGGTCATCCTGCAGACGAATTAGTGCAGCTTACAAACTCATATACTTCATCTGTGAAGAATATGACATCAATTCATCAGATCAATTTCATCAAGTAAAAGAATTGATAAAGCAGTATGAGGACGTGAGAAATGAAAGTTCATTTCTTCATGATTAGCCTGCGTCCTATCAGGCATGCTCAAGTCTCCAGCAAATTCTTCAGACGATTACGTGCATCTGGAGACCTGACCCTGCAGAAGAGATTAGTTCTTTTTCTTCACCACCCACATCTGAAGGGGTGGCAAAGAGTTCATCATTCTACGAGCTCCATACGAGAAGGATGGCATAGAAGCCGGTCCATTTCGTTTCACATAAGAGGGGTTAGAATAAGCATAAGAGTGAGCAGAGAAATTCCTCGAGGACTTATGGACATAATGATTTGAAGAATAATGCACATATCCATAATCCTTAGATCTTCCCTGTGAAACAGACGGGTTAGCACGATGATGTTCATATGAGGACTTTGATCCATATGAAGAATTTGATCTGGGGTTCCTATTCTTCACAGGTGGTGTCATGATGACATTCACCTGAAGATTTTCAAGGCATCTTTTGGGAACCCAGATTTTCTTCATAGGGGGACCGTTCCTGCAGTTAGTGCCAACATATCTAGCAAATACTTCACCATTCTAATTTTTGAATAGTTTGTAGTTGGAGTCAATTGACTCATCATCAGAATGAGGATATTCACATGCAAATCCAGATAAGTTAGATGGATCAACTGGAGGTCCCTTTGCAGCAACCAATGTAGTTTTGGGGTACTCCTCAGGCTTCCAATATGTACCATCAGCATTGAGTTTCCTCTCAAAGGCGATACGCTCTTTCCTAGGGTTCCTCTTGAGGATCTGCTTTTTAAGCACATCACAAAGAGCCTGATGCCCTATGAGGCTTTTGTACATTCCTGTCATGTACAATTCCTTCATCCCTGCATCGTCAGTGATACTAGCAAGGTCCTCAGATGAGGAATTAGTGATAGCAGAGGCATGTGAAGAATTTGAAACATTAGCAGGATTTGAACATTCAGGTGAAAAATTAGCAGATTCACGTTCAATGCACTTCAAGCATGGAGGAACAAATTCTTCCTTAGATGCCCTGATTTGTTGAGCAAGTAATGAATCGCGCTCCTTCTGAAGATCTTCATAACTCACTCTTAGCTTCTCAAGGTCTTGCTTTCTTTGAAGAAATTCATAAGAAAGCTTCTCATGGTCGGATAAGAGAGTGTTATGATGACTTTGAAGATTGTCAAACCTAGTCTGAAATCTCTGAAGATTTTCAGTCAGGGCTTTAGTGTGATCCATTTCTTCACCCAACATATCATCACTTTTGTCTAGCATGTTTTGAACCTTTTCTAAAGCCCTTTGTTGTTTTACAACAATCTTAGCAAGTTTAGAATAGTTGGGCTTAAGATTTTCATCAGATTCATTCTCACTTGATTCAGATGAGGTATATTTGAGTACCTTGGCACCCTTTGCCACGAAGTAGTAGGTGGGAGCATAGTCATCATCCCCTTCATCAGCTTTGTTGGTGAGGTTATTTTCTTCAGTGTTGAAGATAGACTTGCTGACAAATGCAGTAGTGAGAGCTAGGCTTGCCACTCCGGATTCGGACTCCTCAGATGACTCCTCTTCCTCATTTTCTTCAGATTCAGCCTCAGAGTCCATTTCCTTGCCAATGAATGCCCTGGCCTTCTTGGAGATGCTCTTCTTGTGATGTGAAGGCTTTGAGGATTTTGATGACGAAGATTTTGAGGATTTCTTCTTTTTCTTCGCATCATCAGAATTGTAATCCTTGTATTTCTTCTTCTTTGATTCCTTTACCCATTGAGGACATTCTTGAATGTAATGACCAGGCTTCTTGCATTTGTGGCAGAGCCTCCTCTTGTAGTCACTTGATGAGGAATCATTGCTCCTTGAGGGTCTTCCAAGGCGACCACGTCTTGAGAACTTTTGGAACTTCTTCACGAGCAGAGCCAGATCATGGCTCAGTTCTTCAGGATCACCAAGGCTGCTATCAGAGTCTTCATCTTCGGACTCAGATACTACCTTGGCCTTTAGTGCACGTGATCTACCATAGCTTGAACCATAAAGATCTCTCTTTTCAGCAAGTTGGAACTCATGAGTATTTAGCCTCTCGAGCGGGATCAAGTGACTTGTAATCAGCACCTTCTTGTATCATCAATGCCAGAGTGTCAAATGAGGAATCAAGCGATCTCAGCAATTTCTTCACAACCTCATGGTCGGTGATGTCAGTGGCACCAAGTGCTTGAAGCTCATTTGAGATGTCAGTGAGGCGATCGAAAGTTTGTTGAACATTTTCATTGTCGAGTCTTTTGAAGCGGTTGAAGAGATTGCGAAGAACATCAACTCGAGAGTCACGCTGAGTTCAGACTCCTTCATTCACTTTGGACAACCTGTCCCAGATAAGCTTTGTTGTCTACAAAGCACTCACTCTGCCATACTTTCCTTTGCTCAGATGGCCACATATGATATTCTTCGCTTGAGAGTCGAGTTGTTGAATCTCTTCACATCAGCAGCATTCAGAGAAGGTGTGACTGAGGGAACACCATTTTCCACAACATACCAGAGATCGTTATCAATTGCTTCAAGATGCATTCGCATCTTATTCTTCCAGTAGGGGTAGTCCGTCCCATCGAAGGTAGGACACCCAGCAGAGACCTTGATCATACCTGCAGTCGACATAGCTAAAACTCTAGGCGGTTAAACCAAAATCACACAGAACAAGGGAGTACCTTGCTCTGATACCAATTGAAAGTGCGTTATATCGACTAGAGGGGGGTCAATAGGCGATTTTTATGAAATTCTTCACTAAGGAATTTGTCGGTGAGGAAATTCCTTAGTGAAGAACTACTAGCAGCGGAATAAGTACTCAAAAGTAAACATAACAGAATACAAGCATAGTCATCATGATGAAATGAAGACAGGCACAGAGTACAGGAAGCGTAATCACAGGATAACACAGGATGAAGACAAATAGACTGAAGAAATTGAACTGAGGAAATTGAGAAAGTCTTCAGTCAAAGTCTTCAAACACAGATATGAACAAACACACAACACAGTTATGAGGAAATGAAAGAGTTGAGGAAATAGAACCAGTAAGCTTGGTGAAGACAATGATTTGGTAGACCAGTTCCAACTGTTGTCTCAGTTGTACGTCTGGTTGGAGCGGCTGAGTATTTAAACTCGAGGACACACAGTCCCGGACACCCAGTCCTGAACACGCAGCTCAGGACACCCAGTCCTCACCGTATTCTCCTTGAACTAAGGTCACACAGACCTTGTCCAATCACGCGTGGTAAGTCTTCAGGCGACTTCCAAACCTTCACAAACTTGGTCACTCGGTGATCCACAATTCCTCTTGGATGCTCTAGACCATGACGCTTAACCGTCTGGAAGAAGCACAGTCTTCAAATGTAACAAGCGTCAGATCCACGCAGGATCAATCTCTTCAGTGATGCTCAATCACTTGGGGTTTGTAGGTGTTTGGGTTTTGGGTTTTTGGTTTTTCCTCACTTGATGATTTTCGCTCAAAGTCCTCAGAGGATGGTTTGCTCTCAAATGACAAGTGTCAGTTTCTCTCGGAGCGGCCAACCAGCTAGTGGTTGTAGGGGGCGGCTATTTATAGCCTATGGAGCAGCCCGACATGATAAGACATAAATGCCCTTCAATGATATGACCTTTAGGTGGATAGATATTTTGGGACAGCTGGCGCATATCACAACAACGGTCGGAATTTTGAGTAGTAAAATCCTCAAGGCTATCATGTTCCTCACTGTGTAGGCAATCCGCACTGGCGAATTCCTAACTCCTTAGTCAGGACAAATTCCTCAGAGACCAGAAGAACTTCGTCTCCGTCACTGAAGAAATGGACTGAACTGTATGAGATTTCCAATGGCTTCACTCGAAGGGATTGGTAGGTGTAGGATTTTGAGTTGAGCATCACATGGAAATTTTTCCTTAGTATTTCCTCGACCCCCTTTAACAGTACGGTGTTTCCTATGACTCAAGAAAGAGAAAAACAAAATTATGAAAACTAAAGTCTTCAAGCTTCATATTCCTCGCATGAATATCAAGTCTTCACAGACACACCAATTTCTTCACCTTCAAAGTCTTCATGAAAGTCTTCAAAAATAACAAAATCTTCAGTCGAAGATATTCATTTTTAGGGGTCGACTTTTCCTGTAAATATCAAACTCCTCATAGACTTATAGACCTGTGTACACTCACAAACGCATTAGTCCCTTAACCTATAAGTCTTCAATACACCAAAATCACTAAGGGGCACTAGATGCACTTACAGTACAAGATAACACAGATGGTCCTAATATCTTTGAGAACCATCACGTCAATGACGTCGGCGAAAAGATTGCCGGTCGTGCTCTGGACATACAAGAGTTGATCAAGAAGAAGCCAACGTTAGAGGATGTTGAGGATGAAGAAGAAGATGACACCATGGGGAATTACGATTCAGACTGATACACATGGCGAAGACGTTGACGCTGCTGCTGCGGATGATGATTACATTGCTTTTGTCGTATTTGCCTGTCAGAAGGCGTTTTTTATCTACTATGTGAAATTGTGTTTGCTATGACAACTGAAACCTCGTGAACATGTTGTTTAGTATTTTCCTGTGAGAACATCACTTGTTATGTATGCTGATTTGTGTTTGGTGATTGTATGATGACTAAAACATGATGGCATTATTGTTTAGTTTTACTCATATTTGGCTGTGAAACTTGAATTGATGACATAGTTTGTTGTTGGACTGCAATTTGCTCGACGTCTTCGAATGAGAACAAAGCTGACCTGACAGGACCTCTGCTAATTTATTTATTTATTACCAAAAGGGCCTCTGCTATTTATTTATTTATGAGCAAAAGGGGATACCCCCTGATTTCCGTTAATAGAAATCATTATATGTTCACAACACTATGCCCAGCCTGCTACACAGGTTTCATTCACTACTAGTTTCAGCAAAGTGCTCATGTCATAGCCACTGAATACATCACGAGTGCTACATACACTGCAAATAAAGAGACAATCATCCTACAGAGCACATAGATTTTGCCCATTATCTTCACAAGCTCTTTCATCTCCTCATTGCTGTCAAGGTCGTTCAGCAGCTGTTGCTTGGCCAAGATTAGAGGAACTGCATCTTTAACCTTCTGCTCTGCATCTTCCTCTTCTGTTGTTCCTTCAGTTACTTGTCCAACACCCCAACCTGCTAGTATTGGGATTCCTCGGCTAACCAAATAATCAGTGTAGTAGCACTCCCCCATATCAGCCACTTCCCAGAAATACAGATCACATGAATCTTCCCTTTTCTGCACGAATCAAATTGGAAGATCATTGTAACGCCCCGGACACACCCGCCGGTGGTCATTACTCCTGGCGGGATCTAGACTGGCCCCACAAATCAATACTAGTCTTTTTTGCGCACTTTGTCCTCACTCGTGCGCACCCGGAAGCAACTTCCCGGTCGATCACCCATCCTGACACTACTCCAACTGAGCACGCTTAACTTTGGAGTTCTGTCCGGATGGGCTCCCGGAAAAGAAGGAATTCCTTATTGATATGAGTAGTCTATCATCCCTATTAAGCCAGGATATCACATACACCCCCACTCAGAGGAACCCACATCCTCGTCGGGCCACAGGAACGTTCCCTCTTGGCACATACGTTTGTGCATCCAGTCTGGTACATGTGCCATGTCGGGTGCCATGACGGGTCACAAACGTCATGAACAACATGACCACGCACCTGTTCGCAACCATCCGTGTAACCGCGAGGGTCAGCTCTGATACCAACTTGTAACGCCCCGGACACACCCGCCGGTGGTCGTTACTCCTAGCGGGATCTAGACTAGCCCCACAGATCAATACTAGTCTTTTCTGCGCACTTTGTCCTCACTCGTGCGCACCCAGGAGCAACTACCCAGTCGGTCACCCATCCTGACACTACTCCAAGCTGAGCACGCTTAACTTTGGAGTTCTGTCCGGATGGGCTCCCGGAAAAGAAGGAATTCCTTATTGATATGAGTAGTCTATCATCCCTATTAGGCCAGGCTATAACAATCATCAACCAAACTATTAAAAAATCAGCAACTGAAAGCAGCAGAACAACACTTAAACATATTATTACCCCATGATTCGGGCATTTGTAGAAGACTCGACCAGGGTTGAGGATTGTGGTTGAGACGCGACGGATGACTCTGTGTGATTTGCAGCAGTGGCACCACACCAACGGCAGCGGGTTGCGATGAGCAACCGGCTGCAGTGCGCGTGCCGGTGGGGGCGTGATGAGACCCACAGGCGATGGTACGGGTGGAAACTTGGCACATATTTGGTTGTTGCCTGCTGAAGAGCAGGTGGACGAGCAGCCAGCAAACATGGTTGCTGCGGCCAGAGCTTCTTATGCTAGGAAGAGTAAGTACAGAAGAGGAGAAGCGAACGTTGGATATGTCAGTTTCATTACTTGCAGAGTAGCATAGCACCATATATAGTCATAGTCTAGGTTTGGATTCGAACCAGCTACAGGAAGAGCCTCTCTCTTGTTTCTAAAACTTAGCAACATCTCTTTACTGGTACACTAGCTTGTTCTGTACGCCTTCTCAAGTCTTTGATTCCTCCACCTGACATCTGGGACCCACCGGAAGGGCCTCTGTATTTCGCGAAAAAATGTGCCCCCCGCTGAGAGGTCGGACCCACCAGCTATCTTCGCACGCAAGGAAGTGCCTCCTTATTATGCACAAAAAATGAATACTCCCCCTGCCAGCTGGAACCCAACATCGTGGGAGGCTGACTTGTGGGCCTACCAAGTTGACGGTGACGGAGGGCTTTGTCAACTTAGTCAATATGAACAATTCTAGCTCTAGTTACCATACGATGTTCATCTAACGGCAGTAGTGCTTCTTCAACCTCTGGTCTTCTTGCTCTAGCCGCCTAAACCAGCGCCGGTCGTGCCGCGTGCTCCTGCCTCCCGTGGCCGGCTGTGATGCCGTGGAGGCCTCACTGTCACCTACTACTCCCACCGCCGGCCAGGGCATCCCTCTACTCACCCAAACCCCCTGTTATTCTACGGCGACGGCAACCTCACACCGCAGCCAAACCAGTGAACCCTCGTACTCCTCTCCACGTGGGCATCCACTGTCGCGTCTTCCCCGGCTCCGCGTCGTCCCCTTCCTAGGCCTCGCTGTCGTCCACCGCCTTGGTGCTCTCGGTGCAACGTGGTCAATGTGGTCAACGACCGACTTCCTTCGGAAGAGTACTGTATGTGGAGAGGCTGGCAGCTGGGTCCACGACCGCAGCTGGGTCCATGGTCACAGCCCAGTTTTTTTGTGATTTGCCAAGTAAGTCGCTTTGTCAGGCTTGTTGGGTTGCAAATCTTTCAAGACGAGGAGAGCTTCATTCGGCTGGCCGAGAAAATGGCCTATTAGTAATGAGAAATGGGTTGTACATTTTCGAAACACATCAAACCAGCAATTAATTTCAAATTTCTTTTTTTCATTTTGAGATTTTAAATTGCATTGATTTTTATGTGTGGACAATTTGTTGGATTTTATATTGATATATATTTATTTTTAAAATTAGTTTGAATGTGAATCAAAATTTCGGGATTAGAAACAGTTCGGACCGCACCGAAATATGCAAAAATTCGTATATTTTTTTAACCGTGGCCACAATATGGGATGTAATGCTAACAAAAAGAATATGGGATCCAAAAAAACCCTAAGAATTAGCAAATGGGTTGTAAATTATTAGAAATAATGGGAGATGGGTTGTATGATGTTTTCCACAAATTTGAGGCTTTCCTAAAAAAGGTTGACGCACAAGCAGTGACTGTTGGATGTGCATCCAACGACCGTTGTGCTTCTTCAATCTCTGCTCTTCCTGCTCCCGCCGCTCACACAAGTGTCGGCGGGACTGCCTGCTCTCTCCTCCCTGCGGCTGGCTATGCTGCCGCGCAGGCCTCACCGCCCCACCATACTCCCATCGCTGGCCTAGCCATCCCTCTACTCACCCACACCTGCTGTTATTCTCCGGAGATGGCAGACGAACCAGTAAACCCTCGTACAGTCGTACTCCCCTCCGCGTGGGAAACAACTGCCGAGTCTTCCCTGCCTCCGTGTAGTTGCCTTCCTAGGCCTCGCTATCGTCCACCGCCCTGGTGCTCTCGGCGTAGCCTAGTCAACGTGGTCAACGACCGACATGCATCTTAAGTGAATTGTACGTGGAGAGGCTGATAGCTGGGTCCACGACCACATGCAAGGAAATGCCTCCTTATTACGCGCAAAATAATGATTCCTCCACCTGACATTCTGGACCCACCGAAAGGGCCTTTGTATTTTGTGAAAAAAATGTTACCACCGCTGACAGCTTGGACCCACCAGCTATATCTTCGCACGCAAGGAAGTTCCTCCTTATTACGCACAAAAAAATGAATACTCCCCTTGCTAGCTGGGACCCAGTATAGTGGCAGGCTGACTTGTGGGCCTACTAAGTTGACGGGGACGAAGGGCTTTGTCAACTTAGTCAATATGCACGATTCTAGTTCCAGTGACCGTACGATGTCCATACAACAGCCGTAGTGCTTCTTCAACCTCTGGTCTTCTTGCTCCAGCCGCCCAAACCAGCACCGGTCGTGCCTTGTGCTCCTACCTCCCGTGGTCGGCTGCGATGGGGTGGAGGCCTCACCGCCCCCTACTACTCCCACCGCTGGCCAGGCCATCCCTCTACTCACCCACACCCCCTATTATTCTGCGGTGACGGCAGCCTCACACCGCAGCGAACTAGTGAACCCTCATACTCCTCTATGCATGGGCATCCACTACTACGTCTTCCCCGGCTCCACGTCGTCCCCTTCCTAGGCCTCACCGTCGTCCACCGCCCTTGTGCTCTTGGCACGGCGTGGTCAACGTGGTCAAGGAACGACTTCCATCGGAAGAGTATTGTACGTGGAGAGGCTGACAGCTGGGTCTACGTCAGCAGCAAGGAAGTGCCTCCTTATTACGCGGAAAATAATTATTCCTCCACCTGACAGCAGGGACCCACTGGACGGGCTACCATATTTGGCAAAAAAAACACTTCCCCCCTGACTGCTGGGACCCACCGGACGGGCCACCATATTTCGCAAAAAACAAACATTCCCCCCGCTGTTAGCTGGGACCCACCCGAAGTGCCTCCTTATTACGCACAAAAAAATGAATACTCCCCCTACTAGTTGGGACCCACCTTGGTGGGTGGCTAACTTGTGGGCCTACTAAGTTGACGGGGACGGAGTGCTTTGTCAACTTAGTCAATATGAACGATTCTAGATCTAGTGACCGTACGATGTCCATCCAACTGCCCTAGTGCTTCTTCAACCTCTGGTCCTCTTGCTCCAGCCGCCCAAAGCTGCACCGGTCGTGCCGCATGCTCCTGCCTCTCGTGGTCGGCTGTGCTGCCGCAGAGGACTCATCGCCCCTACTACTCCCACCGCTGGCCAGGCCCTGCGCCAATGGCAGCCTCACACCGCAGCCGAACCAGTGAACCCTCGTACTCCTCTCTACGCGGGCTTCCACTGCCACGTCTTCCTCGGCTCCATGTCGTCCCCTTCCTAGGCCTCGCTGTCGTCCACCGCCCTGGTGCTCTCGGTGCGGCATGGTCAAGGAACGGCTTCCATCGGACGTGGACTGTACGTGGAGAGGCTGACAGCTGGGTCCATGGCCGCCGCAAGAAAGTGCTCCTTATTACGCGCAAAATAATTATTCCTCCACCTGAGAGCGGGGACCCACCAGACGGGCCACCGTATTTCGTGAAAAAAAGGTTTCCCCCTAACTATTGGGACCCACCAGCTACATCTTCGCACGCAAGGAAGTGTGTCCGGGCAAAAAAAATGATTCGCCCCTTGACTACTAGGACCCACCATCTACATCTTCGCACGCAAGGAAGTGCATGCCAGTCGGTACCCACCTGGTCGAAGCGTATGTAGCGTTGTCATTCTGGTCACGAACGTGTATGTACATACTGGTCGATGTAGAGGCGCACACGTGTCATAGTAGAGGCACGCATGTAGCATGTACACGTACGTACAATGGCCAGTGTGCAGGAAAGAAAATACGGCCATGTACGTACATACGGGCAGGGTCTCGAACGCCTACTCGCGCATACGTACGGCCAGGGCTCGTGTACATGGCTGGGTCGGAACGGAGAAACAACGTCGTCGCCGTGTTCATGGGGAGCCAACCGGCTGGGTCGAAACAGAATCCATCATCGTGTTCAACAGGAGGGCTTGGACGGAACAGCCGATGGAAACGAGGCCTGGCGTACCGCAGAACGGAGGAAACGGCCTTGTGTTCGACCGGCCACGGTCGAAACGGGATCTTGTTCATCGGGAGGGGTCTGGCGTACCGCAAAACGGAGGAAACGGACCTCCTACGGTCGAAACGGGGGTCATGTTCATCGGGAGGGGTGTGGCATACCGCAAAACGGAGGAAATGGACTAGTGTAGGAGCGCTACGGTCGAAACGGGAGTCCTGTTCATCGGGAGGGGTGTGGCGTACCGCAAAACGGGACTCCACGGGATACTGTTCATCTCCACCGTCGACCCTCTCCAGCCTCCATGTGCTACTATTCATCCACCGTCGACCTCCTCTAGCCTCCACCTGCGACTGTTCATCCACGGGCTCCTGTTCATCCAGCCTCCACCGCGTGCTACTCCACCGGTTATTGTTCAACTAGCCCTCTCCATGGGCTCCTGTTCAACCACCCCTCCACGGGCTACTGTTCATCCAGCCCTCCACCATCTACTGTTCATCCAGCCCTCCACGGGGTGGTCCTATTCATCTTGCCCTCCACGGGGTCCTGTTCATCTAGCCCCAACCGGCTCGATTGATCGAGGTCATGTTCATCCAGAGGCAACATCACGGGGTCCTATTCATCCACCCACACCGGGAACTATTCATCCAAACCCCCCGAGCAACGCTCACTGTTCATCCAGAGGCAACATCGATCGGCTTTAGTTAGCAGCAGTAGCGAAGGAATCGCTCAATCGGGTTCAGTTAACAGCCATTGATCGATCGCTCGGGTTCAGTAACGCGTAGCCTGCAGTGCAATCGCTCGGGTTCAGTTAGAGCCCAACGCCTCGCTCGAGTTCAGTTAGACCACAGCGCCTCGCACCCACGCGCGTGCATGTATGAGAGAAATGCGCATCGCTCGGCCCTGACCACCCACCGTAACCAGGAACACCCCGATATTTTCCTCGCCCTCGCTTCTACCACGGTTTTTTCGTCATGGACGGCCCAAAGAATGTCATGCAGCTGCGTCTCCGGCCCGCCTAGGATGAAAAGCCCATTTTCTGTCATGATTTTTTGTCATAGAAGTAGTACCCCACCACATCTATGATGATACCGGGTTTTGTCACAATTATCGTCATAGAAGTGTCATAAGTCTGACAGAAAAAAAATTGTTCGGCCCAAAATGTCATGGATGTGTCTTTTTTTGTAGTGCAAGGGCCCACCCCATTAAAATCAGGGGGGCCAAAGAGTTTTAGTTAGGAAGCTTTCGTAAGTCTTCGTAGTGTGTTACGTAGATGTAGGATTATCGACAAAGAAAACATCGCTCAAGAAAAACTCTGCAGTGCTCACACCTCAAAAAGACAAATACTGCTCAAGCTGCTTGGTCCCAGCTACCAGCTGCTACTTGTGCAATTATCTCGTTTATTAGCTACATAGGTTGACAATGGTGTGGGACGGTGATGTCAGGAAACCAGGAGGAAGCAAGAAATATTACAGTTGTATATAATAAGGAGGCACTTGCGTACGTGCGGCTATGGCCCTGGTGGGTCCCCACTGTCATCCTCTCCAAGTAAAGTCATCTCCTCATTCCTCATGCCGTTGACCATGTTGACAACGCGAGACGGCGGCGCCATGGCAAGCACAAGAACTCAAAGGATGATGGAAAGGGCCTCGGGGGCCCTACGGATGGTCTGATACAGCGCCCGCTGCTCATTCGGGAAGCCAGGATCATAGGGCCACATGTCCGTGACGGCATTATCATTCGCTTGTTCACCGGTGCTCATTGAAGAGATGGAGGTTGCAGCACAGGTCCTCCTGTGCTGGTAGCTCTTCTGGGTTGCACCTGCTCTATGGTGAACACGGCATGAACCGGCTTGGATAGTGGCGGCGGCTCTTGGTCGAAAGCTACGTCCATTGTCTGATTGTCGTTGCTCAGCTCGGCGAGCTCGCTAGCGAGCCAGCATGTCCGGCTGCTGGACTGACCCACTGCCAGCAAGAATCTGACTGCCCTGGCCCACCCAGACGGCGTCCCTCGCCCGCGCGCGCTTTCCGCCTGAAACGGTCAGCGCCGCCCGCCCGCTTCCCGGTGTAGGTGATTGCTCCGCCTTCAAACGACACAAGTGTCATCCGTCCGTCTGCCGCCCACATTAATGATATGCGGTTTTCGAGGTGGCTACTTCGGCGCCACACATCCGTCCCTCCGCCACCCACCATTGCTATATAAACTGTTGCGTCGGCCATAGCCGCAGTCATCCACCTCCGTTCCCTTTCTCCTGTCCACACCACTACTGCCCACCATGGCTTCCTCGCGCTCCAGCGCTCTTCGGGATGGGCAGACGATGGAAAACAAGGAGATGGAAACCATTGCTGCCGACTGTCTAGCCAGCAGGTAGCCGGAGGACGACGACGTCCCAATGGAGAACATGGTAGTCGACGATCCGGCGCCAACCCCCTCCTCCATGCCATCCTCGCCGGTGCATTGCACCATGACCATCGGCGAGGCCCGTGCCCAATACATGGACAAGGTGAGGCAGAAGCATGAGGAGCAGTTCCGGGAGGCGCAGGTCGATGTCGCCTACAACCACCATCTCCTCTAGGAGCACCTGCAGGTGGAGGTGCAGATCGCCGCGGAGTGGGTGGAGCAGGAGGTGCTACTCGACTCGTACCGCTCTGTCCGCGAGGGCCGCCTCGAGCACTGGCGGTACCGCATGCGGGTGGCGGAGGCTGCAGCCGCCTACAAAGAGGGCGATCAACCGGGCGAGGCGCTGTTTGGCGAGACCAAGGACGAGGCAGAGGACAATGCCGGCTCCGACAAGTCCCCGCTCCGCTGGTGTCGACGAGGCCCTGCTCCGCCGAGGCCCCGTGGCGCCAACAACGAGGCAGAGGACACCGCCGGCTCCACCGAGGCCCTGCCCTGCTGGCATCGAGGCAGAGGCCCTACTCTGTCGAGGCCCCGCCATGCTAACAATGAGGCAGAGGACATCTGATGAGGACATCAATACCATTGTTACACCCACAGCCCCTGCTGCTATACATACTGGACCAATTACGAGAGCTCGCGCACGCCAATTGAATTATCAGGTACTTCTGTTTCTTGGTAATGATTCTAATGTTCATGAGAATATGATGCTGCCTAAATTGGATACATTTGTTTTGCTTACAAATGAAGGGCCTAGCTTGGACAAGAAAGATGAACCTTGGAGCAAGTTCAAGAATGGAGATGATGGCATGCGCAAGGGGATCAAGAACGGGGTTACAAGTGATGAATTCAGGACTTTGAAGCCACCATAAGGAGTGCATGAAACCTTGTACGAAATATACAAGATGCCAGTTCATAAATTTCGTCCAGAGGCTATTCTAGGTGTTGCGTCACCTTATTATTGGGCCAGGCCCATGTATTTTTGAAATACTTAAGAATAGGCTGTTTTTAGAGTACGTATGTGTGGGGAAACAAGAGTTAGGGTTGGTTTCGGACCCCTCCTCCAAGGGCGACGAAATATCCCCCTCTTCCTCCATATACACAGCCCTTAGGGCTTCATTTAGAATTTGGGTTTTGTTCAGATTAAAGTTCGCCATAGCTGCAACTTTGCGTACTTCGTTTGTGTTCAACGACCAGACAAAGGCGACACAGAACCCCACCTTGATCAATAAAGCTTTCATCTTATATTCACAATATCCAGATTGCAATCTTAGTTTCTTGCTTGTTCTTCGTTTGCCTGCAGGAAACAGACCTTCATGGTCAGGTTGATCGTGCTCTGGCGTGGTCAATAACCTCTCGGAGTTGGTTTAGCGATTGCTAAGGCGCGACGTCCTCGCACGTTTGTAGTCAGCTCGTCAAAGTCAACTTCCTCCAAAACGATAGCCACAATCTCATCGAAAGACGGGACACCCTCACCTCTATCAAGTGGTATAAGATTTTCAGGTTGCCCAGTGAGATTTTACAGTTTTTCATAGTTTAGATCGAGTCTATTCTTCATACCTACAGTCCACAAAAAAGCCCAAAAAAATTAGGGTTAGTTCATCATATCTGAACCAATCTGAGCCTTTGCATAATCTTTTCTGTTTTTGCTTTGTTGAATTTCCAGTTGCATCGTCATGTCAAGTTGCTGGTCTTAGCGTCTAGTCCTTTAGAGTTTTGAGTTCTGTTCACAGGTTGTCACGTCGCCGCTGCCATATATCACCACCGCATCATCATCATCGCTCCTGCCATATACCATCACCACACCAACTTCATCGTCGCTGCCATATACCACCACCACATATTCACCACCAATCTGAGTCCATATACGCTACCACATATCCTCTGCCATCACGCCAATTTGAGTCCACCTGCAACATATATCCGCCACCAGTCCGAGTTCCACCAGATTCATCTCCGCCACCAGTCCGAGTTCCACCAGATTCATCTCCGCCACCAGTCCGAGTTCCACCAGATTCATCTCCGCCACCAGTCCTAGTCCGTGTCCTGTATTTTGTTACTCTCTTTTGGATTTCCAGATCACGCCATACTCTGAGTCATGACAGAGTAGGACTCCTGAACTTTCGTGCTACCCACAGTAGAAAAATAGTTCCAAACTCAAAAAAAAACTAAGTCTGGAAAATTCTGGCTAGGCGGTTTTTAGACCATTTGTAGACTTTTTCAAAAAAAAGAGGAAAAAAGTGCAAAAAAAGTGGAAAAAAAGAAAAAAAATCGGAGCATGCTCCTCCCTTGTTTACGTGCAGCGTTGTGATTTTGTTAGTGTTCTAGGCTCGCGTCTCTAGCACGGTCTAGCCTAGGACCAGCACAGTACCATCGTTGAGCGTTTATTCAACTTTGCATCTCTGAATTGATTATTGCTGACCCTTTTTGCTACCATATTATAAGCCTTCCCACCTCCACATACATCTATGCCGTGCATTTGACTCTCCTTGGTAATCGCTCTATCCAAGCTTTGAGAGTTTTGACTATGACGGTTGCCGATCACCGCCTGCTGCTGGGTAAGAACTGGTAAGAATTTGAGATTTGCTTGACGGATTTGTGACACCCACCACCACCTCTTGTTAGTAGTCTGTAGGATCATATTCTTGTGTGTGTTCTATTGCTGCTAACCATGGCAGGATCACAAGCCAATGAGACTGACTGGGAGAACATGACGAATAAGGAGTTGCATGATAAATTTCAGCAAATGATGAGTGTACAGGTGCAAGATGTGCTAAACAGATTTGAAGAGGCCATGGAGAAGATAGATGGCATGGAGAAGATGTTCGAAACAAAGCTCGATAACAAGTTTAATGAATTTCTCGCGCGTCTTCCACCACCACCATCAGCTGCACCTAACGCACCTCTACAACAACAACAACAACAACAACAACAACAACAAAAACAACAACAACAACAACAACAAAAGCAACAACAACAACAACAACAACAACAAAAGCAACAACAACAACAACAACGTCGCCTTCCAAATCAAGTGGGACGAGCACAGCGCGTCCCCATTGACCCTGGGCAAAATTCTGGTGCCGCTATTGATGCTTCTATCGCTCCTGCTGCTACTGAAGAGGTGGAGGACCATTACGACTATGAGGTTGATCAAAATCATAAGTACGCGCAACCACCAGCACCAACACCACCAGGTCGTCCTCGGGTATATCATCGCAACGGTAGGCCTGCACCACCACATGATGTACGAGATCATGACCATCTTCCTAGACTGAAATTGAATATTCCACCATTTGAGGGTAGATATGTTCCTAATATATATCTTACTTGGGAGTTAGAAACTGAACAATGTTTTACATGTTTGCAATATCCTGAGGAGAGACGTGTTCCTGCTTCTGTTTGTACTTTCACTAGCTTCGCATGTGTTTGGTGGCCTGAACATTGTAGATTATATCCTATTCCAGCTACTTGGGCTGCTTTGAAAACTGCTATGCGTACTCGTTGGGTTCCCCCATATTATCAACGTGAATTACTTCAAAAATTGCAGCGCTTAAGACAAGGAAAAAAATCTGTAGAAGAATATTATCAGGAATTACAAACTGGCATGATTAGATGTGGTATTGTTGAGGAGAATGAAGCTATGCTTGCACGTTTTATGGGTGGATTAAATAGAGAGATTCAGACCATTCTAGAGTATAAGGAGTATACTAATATCACTTGTTTATTCCATCTTGCTTGTAAAGCTGAACATGAAGTGCAGGATCGAGAGGCATTGGCGTGAACTAACTTTTCTGCAGGTCAATCTCCATCAGGTGCCACCTCCAGCCGTGATACAAGAAAGCAGGCACAACCACCACTATCTGCCAAGAGCACACCTGCCGGGCCTGCGCAGAGCTCTTCTTCTTCCATGGCATCAACATGGCACACAAGTGATATTATTTTTCGTCGTTGTAAGGGAAGAGGACATTTTGTGAGAGAATGCAAATCTCAGCGTGTGATGATTGCTATTGAGGATGGTGGGTATGAGTCTGCTAGTGACTATGATGAGGAGACTTTGGCTCTTATTACACATGAAGAACACAGTGGAGATGATTCTGATCATGAGACACAATACATGGCTGCTGAAGATGTTGACAGGTATGAATGTTTAGTTGCTCAACGTGTTTCGAGTGTGCAGGTTACACAAGCTGAGCAAAATCAGAGGCATAATTTGTTCCATACAAAGGGAGTTGTGAAGGAACGTTCTGTTTGCGTCATCATAGATGGAGGGAGCTGCAATAACTTGGCTAGCATGGAGATGGTGGAGAAGCTATCTCTCACCACAAGACCACATCCACATCCTTACTACATCCAATGGTTCAACAACAGCGGCAAGGTTAAGGTAACACGTACTGTTCGTGTGCATTTTAGTATCTCTACATATGCTGATTATGTTGATTGTGATGTGGTACCCATGCAAGCATGTTCCTTATTACTTGGTAGACCATGGCAATTTGATAAAAAATCTGTACACCATGCTAGAAACAATCAGTATACTCTTGTTCATAAGGATAAAAATATTACTTTGCTTCCTATGACTCCTGATTCCATTTTGAAATATGATATTAATAGAGCTAATAAAGCAAAACAGGAGCAAAATAAGAGTGAAAATCAGATTGTGGCAAAAGAATTTTAGCAACAAATGAAGCCTAATAATAAACCATCTAGTGTTGCTTCTGAAATTAAATTGAAAAGTGCATGTTTACTTGCCACCAAATCTGATATTGATGATCTAGATGTTAGCAAATCTGTTTGCTATGCTATTGTGTGCAAAGAGGCATTATTTTCATTCAAGGACATGCCTTCCTCTTTGCCTCCTGCTATCACTAACATTTTGTAGGAGTTCGCTGACGTCTTTCCACAAGACGTGCCACCGGGATTACCACCTATTCGAGGGATTGAGCATCAAATTGACTTAATTCCCGGTGCATCATTACCCAATCGTGCGCCATACCGTACCAATCCAGAGGAGACAAAGGAGATTATGCGTCAAGTACAGGAGCTGCTTGACAAAGGTTATATACGCGAATCCCTTAGTCCTTGTGCCGTTCCTATCATTTTAGTGCCGAAAAAGGATTGTACGTCGCGTATGTGCGTTGATTGTAGAGGCATTAATAATATTCCTAGGCTAGATGCTATGCTTGATGAATTGAGTGGCTCTACAATATTCTCCAAAATTGATTTGCGTAGTGGATACCATCAAATTCGTAAGAAATTGGGAGATGAATGGTAAACAACATTTAAAACTAAGTTTGGATTATATGAGTGGTTTGTCATGCCTTTTGGGTTAACTAATGCACCTAGTAACTTCATGAGATTAATGAATGAAGTTTTATGTGCTTTCATTGGACGATTTGTGGTAGTTTACTTTGATGACATATTGATTTATAGCAAACCTTTGGAGGAACATTTACGTGTTGTTTTTATTGCTCTACGTGATGCACGTTTGTTTGGTAACCTTGGGAAGTGCACCTTCTGCACCGACCGAGTATCTTTTCTTGGCTATGTTGTTACTCCACAGGGAATTGAAGTTGATAAAGCCAAGATTGAAGCTATTGAGAGTTGGCTGCAGCCCGAAACGGTCACACAAGTGAGGAGTTTTCTTGGCCTCGCTGGATTCTATAGGCGTTTTGTGAGAGATTTCAGCACCATTGATGCACCTCTCAATGAGCTTACAAAGAAGGATGTGCCTTTTGTTTGGGGTACCGCACAGGAAGAAGCCTTCACGGTATTGAAAGATAAGTTGACACATGCTCCTTTACTCCAACTTCCTGATTTTAATAAGACTTTTGAGATTGAATGTGATGCTAGTGGAATTGGATTAGGAGATGTGTTATTACAAGATGGAAAACATGTTGCATACTTTCCTGAAAAATTGAGTGGGCCTAGTCTAAATTATTCTACTTATGATAAATAATTATATGCTCTTGTTAGGACTTTAGAAACATGGCAACATTATTTATGGCCCAAAGAATTTGTTATACATTCTGATCATGAATCGTTGAAACATATTAGAAGTCAAGATAAACTGAATCGTAGACATGCTAAATGGGTGGAATTCATTGAGGCTTTCCCTTGTGTCATTAAACACAAGAAGGGTAAAGAAAATGTTATTGCTGATGCATTGTCTCGTCGGTATACTATGCTTTCACAACTTGACTTCAAAATATTTGGTTTGGAGACCATCAAAGATCAATATGTGCATGATGCTGATTTTAAAGATGTATTGCAGAATTGTAAGGAAGGGAGAACATGGAACAAGTTCGTTCTTAACGATGGTTTGTGTTTCGTGCTAACAAGCTATGCATTCCAGCTAGCTCTGTTCGTCTTTTGTTGTTGCAGGAGGCGCATAGAGGAGGATTAACGGGACACTTTGGCGTGAAGAAGACAAAGTACATACTTTCTACACATTTCTTTTGGCCAAAGATGAGACGGGATGTTGAGTGTTTTGTTGCTCGCTGCACTACATGTCAAAAAGCTAAGTCACGACTCAATCCTTATGGTTTATATATGCCTTTGCCTGTACCTAGTATTCCTTGGGAGGATATATCTATGGTCTTTGTTTTAGGTTTACCTCGAACAAAGAAGGGGAGGGATAGCATATTTGTTGTCATGGATAGATTTTCGAAAATGGCACACTTTATACCATGTCATAAAAGCGATGATGCTGTTAATGTTGCTGATTTGTTCTTTCGTGAAATTATTCGCTTGCATGATGTGCCAAATTCTATCATTTCCAACCGTGATACTAAATTTCTTAGCCACTTTTGGAGAAGTTTATGACTAAGTTGGGGACTAAACTGCTTTTTAGTACTACTTGTCACCCCCAAACTGATGGACAAACTGAAGTAGTCAATAGAACATTGTCTACTATGCTTAGGGAAGTTTTGAAGAATAATAAGAAAATGTGGGAAGAATGCTTGCCTCATATTGAATTTGCTTATAATCGTTCATTGCATTCTACTACTAAGATGTGGCTTTTTGAAATTGTGTATGGTTTCCTACCTCATGCACCTATTGATTTGTTGCCTCTTCCATCTTCGGAGAAGGTTAATTTTGATGCTAAAGAACATGCTGAATTGATTTTAGAAATGCATGAGTTAACTAAGGAAAATATAGATCGTATGAATGCTAAATATAAACTTGCTGGAGATAAGGGTAGAAAACATGTTGTGTTTGCACCTGGAGATCTTGTTTGGTTACATTTGCGTAAGGATAGATTTCCTAATTTGTGCAAATCAAAGCTAATGCCACGTGTTGATGGTCCTTTTAAGGTGTTAGAGAAAATAAATGATAATGCATATAAACTTGAGCAGCCTGTAGATTTTGGGGTTAGTCCCACTTTTAACATTGCAGATTTGAAGCCTTATTTGGGTGAGGAAGATGAACTTTCGTTGAGGACGACTTCATTTCATGAAGGGGAGGATGATGAGGACATCAATACCATTGTTACACCCACAGCCCCTGCTGCTATACATACTGGACCAATTACGAGAGCTCGCGCACGCCAATTGAATTATCGGGTACTTTTGTTTCTTGGTAACGATTCTAATGTTCATGAGAATATAATGCCGCCTAAATTGGATTCATTTGTTTTGCTTACAAATGAAGGGCCTAGCTTGGACAAGAAGGATGAACCTTGGAGCAAGTTCAAGCATGGAGATGATGGCATGTGCAAGGGGATCAAGAACGGGGTTACAAGTGATGAATTCAGGACTTTGAAGCCACCATAAGGAGTGCATGAAGCTTTGGACAAAATATACAAGATGCCACTTCATAAATTTCGTCCAGAGCCTATTCTAGGTGCTACGTCACCTTATTATTGGGTCAGGCCCATGTATTTTAGAAATACTTAAGTATAGGCTGTTTTTAGAGTCCGTATGTGTGGGGAAACAAGAGATAGGGTTGGTTTCGGACCCCTCCTCCAAGGGACACGAAATTTCCCCCTCTTCCTTCATATATACAACCCTTAGGGCGTCGTTTATACTTTGGGTTTTGTTTAGATTAAAGTTCTCCATAGCTGCAACTTCGCGTACTTCGTTTGTGTTCAACGACCAGACAAAGACGTCACAGAACCCCACCTTGATCAATAAAGCTTTCATCTTATATTCGCAATATCCAGATTGCAATCTTAGTTTCTTGCTTGTTCTTCGTTTGCCATCACGCGCGGAGTAGTGGCTTGAGGAGTGGACTTAGGTGCATTGGCAGAGTCATGTGTGGCAAAGTCATCATTGGTGGAATAAGATGCAGCTTTGCGAAATTGACCATCCAATGGACGAATGCCTTCATCTATTACAGCTGGTGCTTTTCCCTTCCAGCAGCTGAGGAATATGTTTGCTTGAGGACTTCAATTGGGGGCAAGTAGCTGAGGTGATTCCGGAAATCAGCTTTGTAGTTGAGTGAAGACCTTGTTCTGAGGAATCTCATAATCCAAGGTGCATAAGGCTTCAGCTCAAACGGTGACAGTGCAACATTTGCCATAGTCCTCATGAAGAAATCGTGATAATTGACAGGAATGCCATGAACGATGATGAATACCAGATTCTTCATGATGCCAACAATTTCCTCATCAGATGAGTCGTGGCCTTTGATGGGACTGATTGTCCTCGTAAGAATACGATAGAAAGTTCTGGGCACGTACAACAATTCCTTCACGAGGAATTTGGTTCTTGGTGCTTGACCTGCCTTCAAAGGTTTCATCAGCACCTGCATGTAATGATGTGTGAGCTCAGGTTCACTGTAGATGCAGCGAACTTCTTCAAGGGGAGGACTGAGTGGTAGGGCATGAAGCAATTCAGAGGCTGGTGTAGTGTAGTGAGTGTTTTCAGACATCTAGTCCAACACCCATGAATTCACATCTTTAGCATCTCCGGTGATATGCAGCGTTGCATAGAATTGAAGAATCAGTTCTTCATTCCAATCGCAGATGTCAGAGCAAAAGTTTAGCAGTCCAACATCGTGAAGAACACTGAGGACTGGTGCAAAGCACGGCAGAGATTCCATATCCACGTGAGGAATATGCTCATGGTAGAAGATTTTCTCCTTGTTGAACATCACTGAGGAATAGAAATTTGCTTGACTGGCAGTCCAGAAACGCCTCTTCCTAATGCAAGCAGAGTCATATGGGTTGTAATCTTCGAAGAATACGTGCTCGCCAAAGAAATCATCAGCCTTGAACTTTTGCTTGCGTGAGAAAGGATCCTTTGGCTTCGGCGGAGGAGTGTCAGTGAGTTGCATCACGACCTCAGGAATCTCAATCGCAGGTTCTTCAGGCTGAGGAATTTCTGGTTCCTCCTCAGTGGCAGTCTGCATCGTTGGTTGTTCAGCAGCAGCAGTTTCTTCAGCGCTAGTGGCTGGAATTTCCTCATGGACAGATGCAGTGGGATGAGTTTCTTCAGAGCCCATGTGAACAGCTTGTGTGGGGGACTGAGGAATTTTCTGTAGAAGGGTGAACATTGGGGAGTTTGGATGCTGACTTTCCCAGAGTTCATCACTGATTATGGGTGTGGAGGAGCCAATGTCCGCATCTTCATCTTCCATTTCTTCAACGCTAGCTTCTTCAACTATGAACTGAGGCATAGGCGAGGAGATGATAGGTGTTGAAGGGATCGCATCCACTTCAATTTCTTCATCCAACGGTTCAGACGAAGCAGCAGAAGGAGTTTCTTCATCAGATCTGCTGAGGATCACATATTCTCCATCAAAAGGAACAAGGTCCTTTGATGGCCTGGTTGAGATGGGAACAACATCAATCGGATTTGCAAATGAACTTGTCATAGGCTTCATTTTCTTTGGAGCTGAAGAATCTGAAGCAGTTGATGCTTTCCTTTTCTTCACTGCAGCATGCTCTGCAGCCTTGGTCTTCTTCACATCTGATGCAGATGGAAGGATTGGAGTTGGAGTTGGTGCAGGAGCAGCTGAGGAATCTGGTTGATTTTCTTCAGGCACAACTGATGCAGTTGCCCTGAGTTCTTCAGTTTCTTCAGGCACACCAGTAGTGGGTGCCCTGGCAATTTCTTCAGCAACTGGAATGCAGTCATCAGCCCTGGAACTCACATTATCTTCAGCAGCCTGATTGTCATCAGCGGTGCTAGCATTTTCTTCAGTAGGCTGAGCAGATGCTTCAGCCTGAGGAATTTCCTATTGCGTTGGGGCTGCAACATTGGAAGTGAAGTTATCCGTAAGTTTCACAAAACGAACCTTGGCTCCAAGCCAATTAGCGCGATATGCATCAAAGTCATCACTGAGTTTCTTAATCTCAGTCTGACTAGTGACATGTTCTTCAGTTGTCATAGAGACAACGTTTTTCTTCAGATAGCGCTCTTTCTTGTACTGCGCTTTCTTGATCTTCCTGGCCTTCTCAAATTTCCACTTTTCTTCTTGAATGAAGTGGGTCAGCATGTGACTCTGGCCAGGAGTCAGCTTGAAGTCAGGCAAGGGAGTGTTGCGGTCCTTGTGCCAATCATCAATGTAGTCGAGGATCAGCTTGGGATCCAAAAGCAGTGGCACTTCTGATCCTTTGGCTCTAGCGGCCCTGACTTGCCTGTCTCTGATGATTTCTGCAAGTTCATCATCATCAGCTTCGTCTTCATCAAACGGCACTTGGAAAGCGACTTGCTTCTTTTGAGGACTTGGGCGAGGACCTCATCCAGCAGTGGCCTTTGTCTTCAGCAGTGAGGGGCCAGTTGAGGAACTTGGTGCAACTAAGGAACTAGCTGAGACACCTGAGGCAATGGAGATGCCGGCAGTCCTTTGGCAAAAGGCGAGATGCACAGGTGCTGAGGATTTAGGCGGAACAGCTAAAGGCTTTGGCGGAGGAGCTGAGGACTTGGGAGGAACAAGAGCAGCATGAGGAATTGGCCGTGAGGGCTTTGATGATTCTGGACGTGAGGGCATTACTGTGGAACTTGGCCTGCGCGCAGGTTTCTTAGACATAGCCTTCTTTGGCTTGACAGCAGAGGCCTCAGCAGAGGCAGCAGCAGCAGCAGAGTCTTCATTGAATTTCCTCACTGCTTCTCTAGCTTGCTTAGCCAACTTGGTTTGGCGCTTGGCCCATTCATCAGGATAGTCCTCACCGCGCTTGAGGCTGGTGGGATCTGCTATTTGGCCAGGTGCCAATGGAGCTCTTGGGCATGGAGGATTGAGTGCGAATTTCTTCATGTACTTAGGAGTGACATATCTGTACTCCCTCCATTCTCTTCCCCATCTCCTCTCTATCCTCTGTTTGAGCACTTTGCGCTCATTCTTGGTTTCCTCAGTAGGTGTGTAGTACCCAGCATATATGTCATCAGGGATCTCAAACGCTGTATTTACCTCAAGCCTCTTTCCTCCTTTCTGTGGCCTTTTACCATCAACCATTTTCTTCAGTTGAGGAATTTGAACAATCGAATTCTCTGAAGAAGTATGCAACTTTTCTTCGAGGAACGCTGCAAATGAGTTAAGTTGATGAGAACCTAGTGATTCAGCAGCTGACATGTGTACCTGTGAACAGAGTATAGTTGCGAGGAATTTGGAGAGGTCATATGCGTTCTCAGAAGGTTTTTCAAAAAGAACAAGTTTGAGGAATTTGACCAGATGAGTCTTGAAGATTTTCACTAAGCGTTCTTTGTCTTAGGTTCCAGAGTTGTATAGATCGAAGATCCACACAATTGAGGAATCTTGAAGAAAAATGATGCTTAGAGAAAAGAATCAAGAACAGATGACTTGTGAGGTGTTCAGTGTGTGAAGATATGAAGAAAAACACTTTTGAGGATTTTGTAGATAATCATTCGAATCAACGTGGGTAGTAAAAGTAACTTTTAATTACCCTAGACGAAGAACATGACGAACTGGAGTGAGGAGATGTGAAGTTCGTCTGTGCAGATCTTCCACGCCCTAACTTGGCGGAGGAAGACGGCTACGGCGGCGGCGGAGTGAAGATTTCCGCGGTCGGCGCGAGTACGTCGGCGACGAGGTCGAGGCAGTGAAGCTCTTCCTCGCCGGCGGCGATGAAGTAGCGGCGGCGCTAGGGTTTGAGAAGGTCGAGCTAGAGAGAGAGATCGAGCGAAGTAAAAGAAGTGAGGAAGGGAAGGAGGGGTATTTATAGCCACGGTGAAAAACTGCTCGCCCGAAGAAATTGGACGAACGTGCCCCTGACCCTTCTCATTTGTATGACATGTGTCATCCACGTAGTGAGAGGTGGAGATCGTGTTAGATCGTGGGTGAGTGGATAAGTGTATCGTGGGATGCGGAACGGTTTGAGCGACAAAGCCGAAAATTTCGATAAGATAGGTTTTAAAGTTCCGTTCGTAATTTCTTTAGCCGACTAGGACACAGTGAAGATTTTGAACGAGTTTCAAATAGAACGCACATGACGAATTTGTGAACAGATTGGGTTGAGTATAGCATAGAGGGGGAAGGGTCCGATCACATTCACTTAGCAGAAAACCAACTTGAAGAAATAGCAATAAGTGAATGCTGTAGAGGACATAAACTCATATATATATATATATATATATATATATATATATATATATATATATATATATATAGCCAATGAAGAAAAACGTCGGAACCAGTGAATACTATGCAAAGTTGAAGAATATGAATAATTTGAGGAATTTCAACTTTCGGTGGTGGCGTGACCCACCGTATAAGAATGATGATTTCAGATACCGCGTACAATTATCGTAGGGTTCTGAGAATCAAATTTTCATTAATTTCATCACACTAAGAGTGTTATTCTTCATTGATTGAAGAAAAACGTTTCTTCATGTGTTGCACATCTAAGTCATTAATTTTGCATAAATGTTAGGATCAGTGTCCTTTTCAAAGAACATTCAAAGATTCTAGGATATTTAGCTCACACCACAACTTGCTAAATCTCTTCTCATCCAAGGGCTTTGTGAAGATATCGGCTAGCTGTTCTTCAGTCTTCACATGCTCAATAGAAATGTCGCCCTTCAACACATGATCACGAAGAAAATGATGACGAATCTGAATGTGCTTTGTCTTCGAGTGTTGAACTGGGTTGTGAGCAATCTTGATGGCACTATCATTGTCACAGAAGAGAGGCACATCCTTCATGTTGACGCCGTAGTCCTTGAGAGTTTGCTTCATCCATAGCAATTGGGCACAGCAAGAACCAGCGGCAATGTACTCAGCTTTCAGCAGTAGATAGTGATACGCAGTTCTGTTTCTTCGAGGACCAACAGACCAAAGATCGTCCGAGGAAATGACATGTACTAGATGTTGACTTGCGATCCACACGATCACCAACATAGTCAGAGTCAGAATATCCAACAAGATCAAAAGCCGAGCCCTTGGGGTACCATAATCCAAGTGTTGGTGTGTGAGCTAGATATCGAAGAATATGCTTCACAGCCTTATGGTGTGATTCCTTCGTTGAGCTTGAAATCGGGCACACTAGCAAACACTAAGCATTATATCTGGCCTAGATGCACATAAGTACAATAAGGAACCTATCATGGAGCGGTATACCTTATGATCGAAGTCAATACCATTTTCATCAGTGCACAGATGGCCATTTGTGGGCATAGGAATTTTGACACCTTTGCAATCTTGCATGCTGAATTTCCTCAGTACATCCTTGAGGTATTTCTCCTGAGATATGAATATGCCATTGCGTTGTTGACGAATTTGAAGACCTAAGAAGAATTTCAACTCTCCCATCCTAGACATTTGATATTCTTCACTCATCATATAGGCAAATTCATCACTATAACGTTGGTCAGTACAGCCAAAGATAATATCATCAACATATATTTGGCACACAAACAATTCACCATCATAAGATTTAGTGAAAAGAGTAGGGTCGAGTGAACCGGGTTTGAAGCCTTGTTGAGTCTGAAGACTTTGTGAGGATTCTTTGGATCTTCAAAACCTGGGGGTTGAGCAACATATACTTCTTCCTCAAGCTTGCCATTGAGGAATGCACTTTTCACATCCATTTGATATAAAGTGATATCATGATGCTTAGCATAAGCAAGTAATATGCGAATAGCCTCAAGTCTAGCAACAGGTGCAAAATCTTCATCGAAATCAATTCCTTCCACCTGTGTGTAGCCTTGAGCTACAAGCCGTGCCTTATTCCTCACCACAAGGCCATTTTCATCTTGCTTGTTGCGGTAGATCCACTTTGTGCCGATGATATTGTGCTTGCGAGGATCCGGACGTTTGACCAGTTCCCAGACATTGTTGAGCTCGAACTGATGTAATTCTTCTTGCATGGCCTGAATCCACTCAGGCTCCAGAAATGCTTCATCTACCTTAGTGGGCTCTGTAATAGAGACAAAAGCATAGTGCCCACAAAAGTTAGACAAATGTGAAGCTTTTGAGCGTGTGAGAGGACCTTGCGCTTTGATGTCATTGATGATCTTTTCAACTTGCACTTCTTTTGCAATGCGAGGATGAGCTGGTTGCCGTTGAAGAATTTGATCAGTGTTTTCTTCAGCACCATTTTCTTCAGCATTTTCTTCAGGTGCATTAGCTCGACGTTCTTCATATTCTGGAATGAATTCTTCAGCAGATTCTTCAGTAGGAATGACATCCTCAGTAGCCTTGAACTTGATAGTTTCCTCAGGTGCTGGTTCATCTATCACGGTAGGTAGGTGCTCTCTTTGTGAGCCATTAGTTTCATCGAACCGCACTTCTACAGTTTCAACAACTTTGTGAAGAACGTTGTTGAAGACTCTGTAGGTGTGAGAGTCCTTTCTGTAACCAAGCATAAAACCTTCATGTGCATTCGGTGCAAATTTTGAGTTGTGATGAGGATCTCTAATCCAACATTTAGCACCGAAGACTTTGAAATAACTTACATTGGGTTTCTTATCAGTGAGGAGTTCATAGGTAGTCTTTTTGAAGAATTTGTGAAGATATACTCTATTGATGATGTGGCACGCAGTATCAATTGCCTCAGTCCAGAAACGACGAGGCGTTTTGTATTCATCAAGCATAGTGCGAGCCATCTCAGTGAGAGTCCTGTTCTTGCGCTCCACGACGCCATTCTGCTAAGGAGTGTAGGGAGCAGATAACTCATGAGTAATACCAAGTTCATCAAGATAGTCATCGAGAACAGAATTCTTGAACTCAGTGCCATTGTCACTTCTGATGTGCTTGATCTTCACACCAAAGTTGGTTGAAGCCCTCAAGGAAAATCGTTTGAAGACTTCCTGCACTTCATGTTTGTAAGTAACAAGGTGTACCCATGTATAGCGAGAATAATCATCAACAATAACAAAGCCATATTGAGATGCTTCATTTGAAATAGCAGAATAATGATTAGGACCAAAGAGATCCATGTGAAGCAATTCAAACGGGCGAGTGGTGGTCATGATAGTCTTTGCTGGATGCTTGGCCTTCTCTTCACAGGCTCCGCATAGGTGATCCTTGAGGAATTTGACATTCTCGATGTTAATGACATGCTTCTTCTTCGCAAGCATGTGAAATTCCTCATGCCTACATGACCAAGTCGTCAATGCCAGAGCCAGCCTTCTGAAGCTTTTGCAAGTAAGCACACGGCTGGTTGTAGTCTTGTAGAGAAATCAACAATATACAGGTCTCCTCTCCTAAAGCCTTCGAAGACTTTGGAATTGTCAGCTTCCATAACCACAACACAATAGTACTTGCCAAAGACAACAACCATATCAAGATCACAAAGCACTGAGACAGACATAAGGTTGTATCCTAAGGACTCAACAAGCATGACCTTGTCCATGTGTCGATCCTTTGTAATCACAAGCTTACCTAGACCCAATAGCTAAATTTTGCCTTTGTCAGCAAAGATGATATGCTTCAGATGCAACGGAGATAATGGATCATCCATCAATAGATTCTTGTCACCGATCAGTGGCTTTAGGTTGGTCATCCTGCAGACGAATTAGTGCAGCTTACAAACTCATATACTTCATCTGTGAAGAATATGACATCAATTCATCAGATCAATTTCATCAAGTAAAAGAATTGATAAAGCAGTATGAGGACGTGAGAAATGAAAGTTCATTTCTTCATGATTAGCCTGCGTCCTATCAGGCATGCTCAAGTCTCCAGCAAATTCTTCAGACGATTACGTGCATCTGGAGACCTGACCCTGCAGAAGAGATTAGTTCTTTTTCTTCACCACCCACATCTGAAGGGGTGGCAAAGAGTTCATCATTCTACGAGCTCCATACGAGAAGGATGGCATAGAAGCCGGTCCATTTCGTTTCACATAAGAGGGGTTAGAATAAGCATAAGAGTGAGCAGAGAAATTCCTCGAGGACTTATGGACATAATGATTTGAAGAATAATGCACATATCCATAATCCTTAGATCTTCCCTGTGAAACAGACGGGTTAGCACGATGATGTTCATATGAGGACTTTGATCCATATGAAGAATTTGATCTGGGGTTCCTATTCTTCACCGGTGGTGTCATGATGACATTCACCTGAAGATTTTCAAGGCATCTTTTGGGAACCCAGATTTTCTTCATAGGGGGACCGTTCCTGCAGTTAGTGCCAACATATCTAGCAAATACTTCACCATTCTAATTTTTGAATAATTTGTAGTTGGAGTCAATTGACTCATCATCAGAATGAGGATATTCACATGCAAATCCAGATAAGTTAGATGGATCAACTGGAGGTCCCTTTGCAGCAACCAATGTAGTTTTGGGGTACTCCTCAGGCTTCCAATATGTACCATCAGCATTGAGTTTCCTCTCAAAGGCGATACCCTCTTTCCTAGGGTTCCTCTTGAGGATCTGCTTTTTAAGCACATCACAAAGAGCCTGATGCCCTATGAGGCTTTTGTACATTCCTGTCATGTACAATTCCTTCATCCCTGCATCGTCAGTGATACTAGCAAGGTCCTCAGATGAGGAATTAGTGATAGCAGAGGCATGTGAAGAATTTGAAACATTAGCAGGATTTGAACATTCAGGTGAAAAATTAGCAGATTCACGT
Organism: Triticum aestivum; assembly: GCF_018294505.1. Taxonomy (NCBI): domain Eukaryota; kingdom Viridiplantae; phylum Streptophyta; class Magnoliopsida; order Poales; family Poaceae; genus Triticum; species Triticum aestivum. Next base: position 398,267,906 of record NC_057809.1, read on the forward strand.
TCAATGCACTTCAAGCATGGAGGAACAAATTCTTCCTTAGATGCCCTGATTTGTTGAGCAAGTAATGAATCGCGCTCCTTCTGAAGATCTTCATAACTCACTCTTAGCTTCTCAAGGTCTTGCTTTCTTTGAAGAAATTCATAAGAAAGCTTCTCATGGTCGGATAAGAGAGTGTTATGATGACTTTGAAGATTGTCAAACCTAGTCTGAAATCTCTGAAGATTTTCAGTCAGGGCTTTAGTGTGATCCATTTCTTCACCCAACATATCATCACTTTTGTCTAGCATGTTTTGAACCTTTTCTAAAGCCCTTTGTTGTTTTACAACAATCTTAGCAAGTTTAGAATAGTTGGGCTTAAGATTTTCATCAGATTCATTCTCACTTGATTCAGATGAGGTATATTTGAGTACCTTGGCACCCTTTGCCACGAAGTAGTAGGTGGGAGCATAGTCATCATCCCCTTCATCAGCCTTTGTTGGTGAGGTTATTTTCTTCAGTGTTGAAGATAGACTTGCTGACAAATGCAGTAGTGAGAGCTAGGCTTGCCACTCCGGATTCGGACTCCTCAGATGACTCCTCTTCCTCATTTTCTTCAGATTCAGCCTCAGAGTCCATTTCCTTGCCAATGAATGCCCTGGCCTTCTTGGAGATGCTCTTCTTGTGATGTGAAGGCTTTGAGGATTTTGATGACGAAGATTTTGAGGATTTCTTCTTTTTCTTCGCATCATCAGAATTGTAATCCTTGTATTTCTTCTTCTTTGATTCCTTTACCCATTGAGGACATTCTTGAATGTAATGACCAGGCTTCTTGCATTTGTGGCAGAGCCTCCTCTTGTAGTCACTTGATGAGGAATCATTGCTCCTTGAGGGTCTTCCAAGGCGACCACGTCTTGAGAACTTTTGGAACTTCTTCACGAGCAGAGCCAGATCATGGCTCAGTTCTTCAGGATCACCAAGGCTGCTATCAGAGTCTTCATCTTCGGACTCAGATACTACCTTGGCCTTTAGTGCACGTGATCTACCATAGCTTGAACCATAAAGATCTCTCTTTTCAGCAAGTTGGAACTCATGAGTATTTAGCCTCTCGAAGCGGGATCAAGTGACTTGTAATCAGCACGTTCTTGTATCATCAATGCCAGAGTGTCAAATGAGGAATCAAGCGATCTCAGCAATTTCTTCACACCTCATGGTCGGTGATGTCAGTGGCACCAAGTGCTTGAAGCTCATTTGAGATGTCAGTGAGGCGATCGAAAGTTTGTTGAACATTTTCATTGTCGAGTCTTTTGAAGTGGTCGAAGAGATTGCGAAGAACATCAACTCGAGAGTCACGCTGAGTTGAGACTCCTTCATTCACTTTGGACAACCTGTCCCAGATAAGCTTTGCTGTCTCCAAAGCACTCACTCTGCCATACTGTCCTTTGCTCAGATGGCCACATATGATATTCTTCGCTTGAGAGTCGAGTTGTTGAATCTCTTCACATCAGCAGCATTCAGAGAAGGTGTGACTGAGGGAACACCATTTTCCACAACATACCAGAGATCGTTATCAATTGCTTCAAGATGCATTCGCATCTTATTCTTCCAGTAGGGGTAGTCCGTCCCATCGAAGGTAGGACACCCAGCAGAGACCTTGATCATACCTGCAGTCGACATAGCTAAAACTCTAGGCGGTTAAACCAAAATCACACAGAACAAGGGAGTACCTTGCTCTGATACCAATTGAAAGTGCGTTATATCGACTAGAGGGGGGTCAATAGGCGATTTTTATGAAATTCTTCACTAAGGAATTTGTCGGTGAGGAAATTCCTTAGTGAAGAACTACTAGCAGCGGAATAAGTACTCAAAAGTAAACATAACAGAATACAAGCATAGTCATCATGATGAAATGAAGACAGGCACAGAGTACAGGAAGCGTAATCACAGGATAACACAGGATGAAGACAAATAGACTGAAGAAATTGAACTGAGGAAATTGAGAAAGTCTTCAGTCAAAGTCTTCAAACACAGATATGAACAAACACACAACACAGTTATGAGGAAATGAAAGAGTTGAGGAAATAGAACCAGTAAGCTTGGTGAAGACAATGATTTGGTAGACCAGTTCCAACTGTTGTCTCAGTTGTACGTCTGGTTGGAGCGGCTGAGTATTTAAACTCGAGGACACACAGTCCCGGACACCCAGTCCTGAACACGCAGCTCAGGACACCCAGTCCTCACCGTATTCTCCTTGAACTAAGGTCACACAGACCTTGTCCAATCACGCGTGGTAAGTCTTCAGGCGACTTCCAAACCTTCACAAACTTGGTCACTCGGTGATCCACAATTCCTCTTGGATGCTCTAGACCATGACGCTTAACCGTCTGGAAGAAGCACAGTCTTCAAATGTAACAAGCGTCAGATCCACGCAGGATCAATCTCTTCAGTGATGCTCAATCACTTGGGGTTTGTAGGTGTTTGGGTTTTGGGTTTTGGTTTTTCCTCACTTGATGATTTTCGCTCAAAGTCCTCAGAGGATGGTTTGCTCTCAAATGACAAGTGTCAGTTTCTCTCGGAGCGGCCAGCCAGCTAGTGGTTGTAGGGGGCGGCTATTTATAGCCTATGGAGCAGCCCGACATGATAAGACATAAATGCCCTTCAATGATATGACCTTTAGGTGGATAGATATTTTGGGACAGCTGGCGCATATCACAACAACGGTCGGAATTTTGAGTAGTAAAATCCTCAGGCTATCATGTTCCTCACTGTGTAGGCAATCCGCACTGGCGAATTCCTAACTCCTTAGTCAGGACAAATTCCTCAGAGACCAGAAGAACTTCGTCTCCGTCACTGAAGAAATTGACTGAACTGTATGAGATTTCCAATGGCTTCACTCGAAGGGATTGGTAGGTGTAGGATTTTGAGTTGAGCCTCACATGGAAATTTTTCCTTAGTATTTCCTCGACCCCCTTTAACAGTACGGTGTTTCCTATGACTCAAGAAAGAGAAAAACAAAATTATGAAAACTAAAGTCTTCAAGCTTCATATTCCTCGCATGAATATCAAGTCTTCACAGACACACCAATTTCTTCACCTTCAAAGTCTTCATGAAAGTCTTCAAAAATAACAAAATCTTCAGTCGAAGATATTCATTTTTAGGGGTCGACTTTTCCTGTAAATATCAAACTCCTCATAGACTTATAGACCTGTGTACACTCACAAACGCATTAGTCCCTTAACCTATAAGTCTTCAATACACCAAAATCACTAAGGGGCACTAGATGCACTTACAGTACAAGATAACACAGATGGTCCTAATATCTTTGAGAACCATCACGTCAATGACGTCGGCGAAAAGATTGCCGGTCGTGCTCTGGACATACAAGAGTTGATCAAGAAGAAGCCAACGTTAGAGGATGTTGAGGATGAAGAAGAAGATGACACCATGGGGAATTACGATTCAGACTGATACACATGGCGAAGACGTTGACGCTGCTGCTGCGGATGATGATTACATTGCTTTTGTCGTATTTGCCTGTCAGAAGGCGTTTTTTATCTACTATGTGAAATTGTGTTTGCTATGACAACTGAAACCTCGTGAACATGTTGTTTAGTATTTTCCTGTGAGAACATCACTTGTTATGTATGCTGATTTGTGTTTGGTGATTGTATGATGACTAAAACATGATGGCATTATTGTTTAGTTTTACTCATATTTGGCTGTGAAACTTGAATTGATGACATAGTTTGTTGTTGGACTGCAATTTGCTCGACGTCTTCGAATGAGAACAAAGCTGACCTGACAGGACCTCTGCTAATTTATTTATTTATTACCAAAAGGGCCTCTGCTATTTATTTATTTATGAGCAAAAGGGGATACCCCCTGATTTCCGTTAATAGAAATCATTATATGTTCACAACACTATGCCCAGCCTGCTACACAGGTTTCATTCACTACTAGTTTCAGCAAAGTGCTCATGTCATAGCCACTGAATACATCACGAGTGCTACATACACTGCAAATAAAGAGACAATCATCCTACAGAGCACATAGATTTTGCCCATTATCTTCACAAGCTCTTTCATCTCCTCATTGCTGTCAAGGTCGTTCAGCAGCTGTTGCTTGGCCAAGATTAGAGGAACTGCATCTTTAACCTTCTGCTCTGCATCTTCCTCTTCTGTTGTTCCTTCAGTTACTTGTCCAACACCCCAACCTGCTAGTATTGGGATTCCTCGGCTAACCAAATAATCAGTGTAGTAGCACTCCCCCATATCAGCCACTTCCCAGAAATACAGATCACATGAATCTTCCCTTTTCTGCACGAATCAAATTGGAAGATCATTGTAACGCCCCGGACACACCCGCCGGTGGTCATTACTCCTGGCGGGATCTAGACTGGCCCCACAAATCAATACTAGTCTTTTTTGCGCACTTTGTCCTCACTCGTGCGCACCCGGAAGCAACTTCCCGGTCGATCACCCATCCTGACACTACTCCAACTGAGCACGCTTAACTTTGGAGTTCTGTCCGGATGGGCTCCCGGAAAAGAAGGAATTCCTTATTGATATGAGTAGTCTATCATCCCTATTAAGCCAGGATATCACATACACCCCCACTCAGAGGAACCCACATCCTCGTCGGGCCACAGGAACGTTCCCTCTTGGCACATACGTTTGTGCATCCAGTCTGGTACATGTGCCATGTCGGGTGCCATGACGGGTCACAAACGTCATGAACAACATGACCACGCACCTGTTCGCAACCATCCGTGTAACTGCGAGGGTCAGCTCTGATACCAACTTGTAACGCCCCGGACACACCCGCCGGTGGTCGTTACTCCTAGCGGGATCTAGACTAGCCCCACAGATCAATACTAGTCTTTTCTGCGCACTTTGTCCTCACTCGTGCGCACCCAGGAGCAACTACCCAGTCGGTCACCCATCCTGACACTACTCCAAGCTGAGCACGCTTAACTTTGGAGTTCTGTCCGGATGGGCTCCCGGAAAAGAAGGAATTCCTTATTGATATGAGTAGTCTATCATCCCTATTAGGCCAGGCTATAACAATCATCAACCAAACTATTAAAAAATCAGCAACTGAAAGCAGCAGAACAACACTTAAACATATTATTACCCCATGATTCGGGCATTTGTAGAAGACTCGACCAGGGTTGAGGATTGTGGTTGAGACGCGACGGATGACTCTGTGTGATTTGCAGCAGTGGCACCACACCAACGGCAGCGGGTTGCGATGAGCAACCGGCTGCAGTGCGCGTGCCGGTGGGGGCGTGATGAGACCCACAGGCGATGGTACGGGTGGAAACTTGGCACATATTTGGTTGTTGCCTGCTGAAGAGCAGGTGGACGAGCAGCCAGCGAACATGGTTGCTGCGGCCAGAGCTTCTTATGCTAGGAAGAGTAAGTACAGAAGAGGAGAAGCGAACGTTGGATATGTCAGTTTCATTACTTGCAGAGTAGCATAGCACCATATATAGTCATAGTCTAGGTTTGGATTCGAACCAGCTACAGGAAGAGCCTCTCTCTTGTTTCTAAAACTTAGCAACATCTCTTTACTGGTACACTAGCTTGTTCTGTACGCCTTCTCAAGTCTTTGATTCCTCCACCTGACATCTGGGACCCACCGGAAGGGCCTCTGTATTTCGCGAAAAAATGTGCCCCCCGCTGAGAGGTCGGACCCACCAGCTATCTTCGCACGCAAGGAAGTGCCTCCTTATTATGCACAAAAAATGAATACTCCCCCTGCCAGCTGGAACCCAACATCGTGGGAGGCTGACTTGTGGGCCTACCAAGTTGACGGTGACGGAGGGCTTTGTCAACTTAGTCAATATGAACAATTCTAGCTCTAGTTACCATACGATGTTCATCTAACGGCAGTAGTGCTTCTTCAACCTCTGGTCTTCTTGCTCTAGCCGCCTAAACCAGCGCCGGTCGTGCCGCGTGCTCCTGCCTCCCGTGGCCGGCTGTGATGCCGTGGAGGCCTCACTGTCACCTACTACTCCCACCGCCGGCCAGGGCATCCCTCTACTCACCCAAACCCCCTGTTATTCTACGGCGACGGCAACCTCACACCGCAGCCAAACCAGTGAACCCTCGTACTCCTCTCCACGTGGGCATCCACTGCCGCGTCTTCCCCGGCTCCGCGTCGTCCCCTTCCTAGGCCTCGCTGTCGTCCACCGCCTTGGTGCTCTCGGTGCAACGTGGTCAATGTGGTCAACGACCGACTTCCTTCGGAAGAGTACTGTATGTGGAGAGGCTGACAGCTGGGTCCACGACCGTAGCTGGGTCCATGGTCACAGCCCAGTTTTTTTGTGATTTGCCAAGTAAGTCGCTTTGTCAGGCTTGTTGGGTTGCAAATCTTTCAAGGCGAGGAGAGCTTCATTCGGCTGGCCGAGAAAATGGCCTATTAGTAATGAGAAATGGGTTGTACATTTTCGAAACACATCAAACCAGCAATTAATTTCAAATTTCTTTTTTTCATTTTGAGATTTTAAATTGCATTGATTTTTATGTGTGGACAATTTTTTGGATTTTATATTGATATATATTTATTTTTAAAATTAGTTTGAATGTGAATCAAAATTTCGGGATTAGAAACAGTTCGGACCGCACCGAAATATGCAAAAATTCGTATATTTTTTTAACCGTGGCCACAATATGGGATGTAATGCTAACAAAAAGAATATGGGATCCAAAAAAACCCTAAGAATTAGCAAATGGGTTGTAAATTATTAGAAATAATGGGAGATGGGTTGTATGATGTTTTCCACAAATTTGAGGCTTTCCTAAAAAAGGTTGACGCACAAGCAGTGACTGTTGGATGTGCATCCAACGACCGTTGTGCTTCTTCAATCTCTGCTCTTCCTGCTCCCGCCGCTCACACAAGTGTCGGCGGGACTGCCTGCTCTCTCCTCCCTGCGGCTGGCTATGCTGCCGCGCAGGCCTCACCGCCCCACCATACTCCCATCGCTGGCCTAGCCATCCCTCTACTCACCCACACCTGCTGTTATTCTCCGGAGATGGCAGACGAACCAGTAAACCCTCGTACAGTCGTACTCCCCTCCGCGTGGGAAACAACTGCCGAGTCTTCCCTGCCTCCGTGTAGTTGCCTTCCTAGGCCTCGCTATCGTCCACCGCCCTGGTGCTCTCGGCGTAGCCTAGTCAACGTGGTCAACGACCGACATGCATCTTAAGTGAATTGTACGTGGAGAGGCTGATAGCTGGGTCCACGACCACATGCAAGGAAATGCCTCCTTATTACGCGCAAAATAATGATTCCTCCACCTGACATTCTGGACCCACCGAAAGGGCCTTTGTATTTTGTGAAAAAAATGTTACCACCGCTGACAGCTTGGACCCACCAGCTATATCTTCGCACGCAAGGAAGTTCCTCCTTATTACGCACAAAAAAATGAATACTCCCCTTGCTAGCTGGGACCCAGTATAGTGGCAGGCTGACTTGTGGCCTACTAAGTTGACGGGGACGAAGGGCTTTGTCAACTTAGTCAATATGCACGATTCTAGTTCCAGTGACCGTACGATGTCCATACAACAGCCGTAGTGCTTCTTCAACCTCTGGTCTTCTTGCTCCAGCCGCCCAAACCAGCACCGGTCGTGCCTTGTGCTCCTACCTCCCGTGGTCGGCTGCGATGGGGTGGAGGCCTCACCGCCCCCTACTACTCCCACCGCTGGCCAGGCCATCCCTCTACTCACCCACACCCCCTATTATTCTGCGGTGACGGCAGCCTCACACCGCAGCGAACTAGTGAACCCTCATACTCCTCTATGCATGGGCATCCACTACTACGTCTTCCCCGGCTCCACGTCGTCCCCTTCCTAGGCCTCACCGTCGTCCACCGCCCTTGTGCTCTTGGCACGGCGTGGTCAACGTGGTCAAGGAACGACTTCCATCGGAAGAGTATTGTACGTGGAGAGGCTGACAGCTGGGTCTACGTCAGCAGCAAGGAAGTGCCTCCTTATTACGCGGAAAATAATTATTCCTCCACCTGACAGCAGGGACCCACTGGACGGGCTACCATATTTGGCAAAAAAAACACTTCCCCCCTGACTGCTGGGACCCACCGGACGGGCCACCATATTTCGCAAAAAACAAACATTCCCCCCGCTGTTAGCTGGGACCCACCCGAAGTGCCTCCTTATTACGCACAAAAAAATGAATACTCCCCCTACTAGTTGGGACCCACCTTGGTGGGTGGCTAACTTGTGGCCTACTAAGTTGACGGGGACGGAGTGCTTTGTCAACTTAGTCAATATGAACGATTCTAGATCTAGTGACCGTACGATGTCCATCCAACTGCCCTAGTGCTTCTTCAACCTCTGGTCCTCTTGCTCCAGCCGCCCAAAGCTGCACCGGTCGTGCCGCATGCTCCTGCCTCTCGTGGTCGGCTGTGCTGCCGCAGAGGACTCATCGCCCCTACTACTCCCACCGCTGGCCAGGCCCTGCGCCAATGGCAGCCTCACACCGCAGCCGAACCAGTGAACCCTCGTACTCCTCTCTACGCGGGCTTCCACTGCCACGTCTTCCTCGGCTCCATGTCGTCCCCTTCCTAGGCCTCGCTGTCGTCCACCGCCCTGGTGCTCTCGGTGCGGCATGGTCAAGGAACGGCTTCCATCGGACGTGGACTGTACGTGGAGAGGCTGACAGCTGGGTCCATGGCCGCCGCAAGAAAGTGCTCCTTATTACGCGCAAAATAATTATTCCTCCACCTGAGAGCGGGGACCCACCAGACGGGCCACCGTATTTCGTGAAAAAAAGGTTTCCCCCTAACTATTGGGACCCACCAGCTACATCTTCGCACGCAAGGAAGTGTGTCCGGGCAAAAAAAATGATTCGCCCCTTGACTACTAGGACCCACCATCTACATCTTCGCACGCAAGGAAGTGCATGACAGTCGGTACCCACCTGGTCGAAGCGTATGTAGCGTTGTCATTCTGGTCACGAACGTGTATGTACATACTGGTCGATGTAGAGGCGCACACGTGTCATAGTAGAGGCACGCATGTAGCATGTACACGTACGTACAATGGCCAGTGTGCAGGAAAGAAAATACGGCCATGTACGTACATACGGGCAGGGTCTCGAACGCCTACTCGCGCATACGTACGGCCAGGGCTCGTGTACATGGCTGGGTCGGAACGGAGAAACAACGTCGTCGCCGTGTTCATGGGGAGCCAACCGGCTGGGTCGAAACAGAATCCATCATCGTGTTCAACAGGAGGGCTTGGACGGAACAGCCGATGGAAACGAGGCCTGGCGTACCGCAGAACGGAGGAAACGGCCTTGTGTTCGACCGACCACGGTCGAAACGGGATCTTGTTCATCGGGAGGGGTCTGGCGTACCGCAAAACGGAGGAAACGGACCTCCTACGGTCGAAACGGGGGTCATGTTCATCGGGAGGGGTGTGGCATACCGCAAAACGGAGGAAATGGACTAGTGTAGGAGCGCTACGGTCGAAACGGGAGTCCTGTTCATCGGGAGGAGTGTGGCGTACCGCAAAACGGGACTCCACGGGATACTGTTCATCTCCACCGTCGACCCTCTCCAGCCTCCATGTGCTACTATTCATCCACCGTCGACCTCCTCTAGCCTCCACCTGCGACTGTTCATCCACGGGCTCCTGTTCATCCAGCCTCCACCGCGTGCTACTCCACCGGTTATTGTTCAACCAGCCCTCTCCATGGGCTCCTGTTCAACCACCCCTCCACGGGCTACTGTTCATCCAGCCCTCCACCATCTACTGTTCATCCAGCCCTCCACGGGGTGGTCCTATTCATCTTGCCCTCCATGGGGTCCTGTTCATCTAGCCCCAACCGGCTCGATTGATCGAGGTCATGTTCATCCAGAGGCAACATCACGGGGTCCTATTCATCCACCCACACCGGGAACTATTCATCCAAACCCCCGAGCAACGCTCACTGTTCATCCAGAGGCAACATCGATCGGCTTTAGTTAGCAGCAGTAGCGAAGGAATCGCTCAATCGGGTTCAGTTAACAGCCATTGATCGACTCGCTCGGGTTCAGTAACGCGTAGCCTGCAGTGCAATCGCTCGGTTCAGTTAGAGCCCAACGCCTCGCTCGAGTTCAGTTAGACCACAGCGCCTCGCACCCACGCGCGTGCATGTATGAGAGAAATGCGCATCGCTCGGCCCTGACCACCCACCGTAACCAGGAACACCCCGATATTTCCTCGCCCTCGCTTCTACCACGGTTTTTTCGTCATGGACGGCCCAAAGAATGTCATGCAGCTGCGTCTCCGGCCCGCCTAGGATGAAAAGCCCATTTTCTGTCATGATTTTTTGTCATAGAAGTAGTACCCCCACCACATCTATGATGATACCGGGTTTTGTCACAATTATCGTCATAGAAGTGTCATAAGTCTGACAGAAAAAAAATTGTTCGGCCCAAAATGTCATGGATGTGTCTTTTTTTGTAGTGCAAGGGCCCACCCCATTAAAATCAGGGGGGCCAAAGAGTTTTAGTTAGGAAGCTTTCGTAAGTCTTCGTAGTGTGTTACGTAGATGTAGGATTATCGACAAAGAAAACATCGCTCAAGAAAAACTCTGCAGTGCTCACACCTCAAAAAGACAAATACTGCTCAAGCTGCTTGGTCCCAGCTACCAGCTGCTACTTGTGCAATTATCTCGTTTATTAGCTACATAGGTTGACAATGGTGTGGGACGGTGATGTCAGGAAACCAGGAGGAAGCAAGAAATATTACAGTTGTATATAATAAGGAGGCACTTGCGTACGTGCGGCTATGGCCCTGGTGGGTCCCCACTGTCATCCTCTCCAAGTAAAGTCATCTCCTCATTCCTCATGCCGTTGACCATGTTGACAACGCGAGACGGCGGCGCCATGGCAAGCACAAGAACTCAAAGGATGATGGAAAGGGCCTCGGGGGCCCTACGGATGGTCTGATACAGCGCCCGCTGCTCATTCGGGAAGCCAGGATCATAGGGCCACATGTCCGTGACGGCATTATCATTCGCTTGTTCACCGGTGCTCATTGAAGAGATGGAGGTTGCAGCACAGGTCCTCCTGTGCTGGTAGCTCTTCTGGGTTGCACCTGCTCTATGGTGAACACGGCATGAACCGGCTTGGATAGTGGCGGCGGCTCTTGGTCGAAAGCTACGTCCATTGTCTGATTGTCGTTGCTCAGCTCGGCGAGCTCGCTAGCGAGCCAGCATGTCCGGCTGCTGGACTGACCCACTGCCAGCAAGAATCTGACTGCCCTGGCCCACCCAGACGGCGTCCCTCGCCCACGCGCGCTTTCCGCCTGAAACGGTCAGCGCCGCCCGCCCGCTTCCCGGTGTAGGTGATTGCTCCGCCTTCAAACGACACAAGTGTCATCCGTCCGTCTGCCGCCCACATTAATGATATGCGGTTTTCGAGGTGGCTACTCCGGCGCCACACATCCGTCCCTCCGCCACCCACCATTGCTATATAAACTGTTGCGTCGGCCATAGCCGCAGTCATCCACCTCCGTTCCCTTTCTCCTGTCCACACCACTACTGCCCACCATGGCTTCCTCGCGCTCCAGCGCTCTTCGGGATGGGCAGACGATGGAAAACAAGGAGATGGAAACCATTGCTGCCGACTGTCTAGCCAGCAGGTAGCCGGAGGACGACGACGTCCCAATGGAGAACATGGTAGTCGACGATCCGGCGCCAACCCCCTCCTCCATGCCATCCTCGCCGGTGCATTGCACCATGACCATCGGCGAGGCCCGTGCCCAATACATGGACAAGGTGAGGCAGAAGCATGAGGAGCAGTTCCGGGAGGCGCAGGTCGATGTCGCCTACAACCACCATCTCCTCTAGGAGCACCTGCAGGTGGAGGTGCAGATCGCCGCGGAGTGGGTGGAGCAGGAGGTGCTACTCGACTCGTACCGCTCTGTCCGCGAGGGCCGCCTCGAGCACTGGCGGTACCGCATGCGGGTGGCGGAGGCTGCAGCCGCCTACAAAGAGGGCGATCAACCGGGCGAGGCGCTGTTTGGCGAGACCAAGGACGAGGCAGAGGACAATGCCGGCTCCGACAAGTCCCCGCTCCGCTGGTGTCGACGAGGCCCTGCTCCGCCGAGGCCCCGTGGCGCCAACAACGAGGCAGAGGACACCGCCGGCTCCACCGAGGCCCTGCCCTGCTGGCATCGAGGCAGAGGCCCTACTCTGTCGAGGCCCCGCCATGCTAACAATGAGGCAGAGGACATCTGATGAGGACATCAATACCATTGTTACACCCACAGCCCCTGCTGCTATACATACTGGACCAATTACGAGAGCTCGCGCACGCCAATTGAATTATCAGGTACTTCTGTTTCTTGGTAATGATTCTAATGTTCATGAGAATATGATGCTGCCTAAATTGGATACATTTGTTTTGCTTACAAATGAAGGGCCTAGCTTGGACAAGAAAGATGAACCTTGGAGCAAGTTCAAGAATGGAGATGATGGCATGCGCAAGGGGATCAAGAACGGGGTTACAAGTGATGAATTCAGGACTTTGAAGCCACCATAAGGAGTGCATGAAACCTTGTACGAAATATACAAGATGCCAGTTCATAAATTTCGTCCAGAGGCTATTCTAGGTGTTGCGTCACCTTATTATTGGGCCAGGCCCATGTATTTTTGAAATACTTAAGAATAGGCTGTTTTTAGAGTACGTATGTGTGGGGAAACAAGAGTTAGGGTTGGTTTCGGACCCCTCCTCCAAGGGCGACGAAATATCCCCCTCTTCCTCCATATACACAGCCCTTAGGGCTTCATTTAGAATTTGGGTTTTGTTCAGATTAAAGTTCGCCATAGCTGCAACTTTGCGTACTTCGTTTGTGTTCAACGACCAGACAAAGGCGACACAGAACCCCACCTTGATCAATAAAGCTTTCATCTTATATTCACAATATCCAGATTGCAATCTTAGTTTCTTGCTTGTTCTTCGTTTGCCTGCAGGAAACAGACCTTCATGGTCAGGTTGATCGTGCTCTGGCGTGGTCAATAACCTCTCGGAGTTGGTTTAGCGATTGCTAAGGCGCGACGTCCTCGCACGTTTGTAGTCAGCTCGTCAAAGTCAACTTCCTCCAAAACGATAGCCACAATCTCATCGAAAGACGGGACACCCTCACCTCTATCAAGTGGTATAGATTTTCAGGTTGCCCAGTGAGATTTTACAGTTTTTCATAGTTTAGATCGAGTCTATTCTTCATACCTACAGTCCACAAAAAAGCCCAAAAAAATTAGGGTTAGTTCATCATATCTGAACCAATCTGAGCCTTTGCATAATCTTTTCTGTTTTGCTTTGTTGAATTTCCAGTTGCATCGTCATGTCAAGTTGCTGGTCTTAGCGTCTAGTCCTTTAGAGTTTTGAGTTCTGTTCACAGGTTGTCACGTCGCCGCTGCCATATATCACCACCGCATCATCATCATCGCTCCTGCCATATACCATCACCACACCAACTTCATCGTCGCTGCCATATACCACCACCACATATTCACCACCAATCTGAGTCCATATACGCTACCACATATCCTCTGCCATCACGCCAATTTGAGTCCACCTGCAACATATATCCGCCACCAGTCCGAGTTCCACCAGATTCATCTCCGCCACCAGTCCGAGTTCCACCAGATTCATCTCCGCCACCAGTCCGAGTTCCACCAGATTCATCTCCGCCACCAGTCCTAGTCCGTGTCCTGTATTTTGTTACTCTCTTTTGGATTTCCAGATCACGCCATACTCTGAGTCATGACAGAGTAGGACTCCTGAACTTTCGTGCTACCCACAGTAGAAAAATAGTTCCAAACTCAAAAAAAAACTAAGTCTGGAAAATTCTGGCTAGGCGGTTTTTAGACCATTTGTAGACTTTTTCAAAAAAAAGAGGAAAAAAGTGCAAAAAAAGTGGAAAAAAAGAAAAAAAATCGGAGCATGCTCCTCCCTTGTTTACGTGCAGCGTTGTGATTTTGTTAGTGTTCTAGGCTCGCGTCTCTAGCACGGTCTAGCCTAGGACCAGCACAGTACCATCGTTGAGCGTTTATTCAACTTTGCATCTCTGAATTGATTATTGCTGACCCTTTTTGCTACCATATTATAAGCCTTCCCACCTCCACATACATCTATGCCGTGCATTTGACTCTCCTTGGTAATCGCTCTATCCAAGCTTTGAGAGTTTTGACTATGACGGTTGCCGATCACCGCCTGCTGCTGGGTAAGAACTGGTAAGAATTTGAGATTTGCTTGACGGATTTGTGACACCCACCACCACCTCTTGTTAGTAGTCTGTAGGATCATATTCTTGTGTGTGTTCTATTGCTGCTAACCATGGCAGGATCACAAGCCAATGAGACTGACTGGGAGAACATGACGAATAAGGAGTTGCATGATAAATTTCAGCAAATGATGAGTGTACAGGTGCAAGATGTGCTAAACAGATTTGAAGAGGCCATGGAGAAGATAGATGGCATGGAGAAGATGTTCGAAACAAAGCTCGATAACAAGTTTAATGAATTTCTCGCGCGTCTTCCACCACCACCATCAGCTGCACCTAACGCACCTCTACAACAACAACAACAACAACAACAACAACAAAAACAACAACAACAACAACAACAAAAGCAACAACAACAACAACAACAACAACAAAAGCAACAACAACAACAACAACGTCGCCTTCCAAATCAAGTGGGACGAGCACAGCGCGTCCCCATTGACCCTGGGCAAAATTCTGGTGCCGCTATTGATGCTTCTATCGCTCCTGCTGCTACTGAAGAGGTGGAGGACCATTACGACTATGAGGTTGATCAAAATCATAAGTACGCGCAACCACCAGCACCAACACCACCAGGTCGTCCTCGGGTATATCATCGCAACGGTAGGCCTGCACCACCACATGATGTACGAGATCATGACCATCTTCCTAGACTGAAATTGAATATTCCACCATTTGAGGGTAGATATGTTCCTAATATATATCTTACTTGGGAGTTAGAAACTGAACAATGTTTTACATGTTTGCAATATCCTGAGGAGAGACGTGTTCCTGCTTCTGTTTGTACTTTCACTAGCTTCGCATGTGTTTGGTGGCCTGAACATTGTAGATTATATCCTATTCCAGCTACTTGGGCTGCTTTGAAAACTGCTATGCGTACTCGTTGGGTTCCCCCATATTATCAACGTGAATTACTTCAAAAATTGCAGCGCTTAAGACAAGGAAAAAAATCTGTAGAAGAATATTATCAGGAATTACAAACTGGCATGATTAGATGTGGTATTGTTGAGGAGAATGAAGCTATGCTTGCACGTTTTATGGGTGGATTAAATAGAGAGATTCAGACCATTCTAGAGTATAAGGAGTATACTAATATCACTTGTTTATTCCATCTTGCTTGTAAAGCTGAACATGAAGTGCAGGATCGAGAGGCATTGGCGTGAACTAACTTTTCTGCAGGTCAATCTCCATCAGGTGCCACCTCCAGCCGTGATACAAGAAAGCAGGCACAACCACCACTATCTGCCAAGAGCACACCTGCCGGGCCTGCGCAGAGCTCTTCTTCTTCCATGGCATCAACATGGCACACAAGTGATATTATTTTGTCGTCGTTGTAAGGGAAGAGGACATTTTGTGAGAGAATGCAAATCTCAGCGTGTGATGATTGCTATTGAGGATGGTGGGTATGAGTCTGCTAGTGACTATGATGAGGAGACTTTGGCTCTTATTACACATGAAGAACACAGTGGAGATGATTCTGATCATGAGACACAATACATGGCTGCTGAAGATGTTGACAGGTATGAATGTTTAGTTGCTCAACGTGTTTCGAGTGTGCAGGTTACACAAGCTGAGCAAAATCAGAGGCATAATTTGTTCCATACAAAGGGAGTTGTGAAGGAACGTTCTGTTTGCGTCATCATAGATGGAGGGAGCTGCAATAACTTGGCTAGCATGGAGATGGTGGAGAAGCTATCTCTCACCACAAGACCACATCCACATCCTTACTACATCCAATGGTTCAACAACAGCGGCAAGGTTAAGGTAACACGTACTGTTCGTGTGCATTTTAGTATCTCTACATATGCTGATTATGTTGATTGTGATGTGGTACCCATGCAAGCATGTTCCTTATTACTTGGTAGACCATGGCAATTTGATAAAAATCTGTACACCATGGTAGAAACAATCAGTATACTCTTGTTCATAAGGATAAAAATATTACTTTGCTTCCTATGACTCCTGATTCCATTTTGAAAGATGATATTAATAGAGCTAATAAAGCAAAACAGGAGCAAAATAAGAGTGAAAATCAGATTGTGGCAAAAGAATTTGAGCAACAAATGAAGCCTAATAATAAACCATCTAGTGTTGCTTCTGAAATTAAATTGAAAAGTGCATGTTTACTTGCCACCAAATCTGATATTGATGATCTAGATGTTAGCAAATCTGTTTGCTATGCTATTGTGTGCAAAGAGGCATTATTTTCATTCAAGGACATGCCTTCCTCTTTGCCTCCTGCTATCACTAACATTTTGTAGGAGTTCGCTGACGTCTTTCCACAAGACGTGCCACCGGGATTACCACCTATTCGAGGGATTGAGCATCAAATTGACTTAATTCCCGGTGCATCATTACCCAATCGTGCGCCATACCGTACCAATCCAGAGGAGACAAAGGAGATTATGCGTCAAGTACAGGAGCTGCTTGACAAAGGTTATATACGCGAATCCCTTAGTCCTTGTGCCGTTCCTATCATTTTAGTGCCGAAAAAGGATTGTACGTCGCGTATGTGCGTTGATTGTAGAGGCATTAATAATATTCCTAGGCTAGATGCTATGCTTGATGAATTGAGTGGCTCTACAATATTCTCCAAAATTGATTTGCGTAGTGGATACCATCAAATTCGTAAGAAATTGGGAGATGAATGGTAAACAACATTTAAAACTAAGTTTGGATTATATGAGTGGTTTGTCATGCCTTTTGGGTTAACTAATGCACCTAGTAACTTCATGAGATTAATGAATGAAGTTTTATGTGCTTTCATTGGACGATTTGTGGTAGTTTACTTTGATGACATATTGATTTATAGCAAACCTTTGGAGGAACATTTACGTGTTGTTTTTATTGCTCTACGTGATGCACGTTTGTTTGGTAACCTTGGGAAGTGCACCTTCTGCACCGACCGAGTATCTTTTCTTGGCTATGTTGTTACTCCACAGGGAATTGAAGTTGATAAAGCCAAGATTGAAGCTATTGAGAGTTGGCTGCAGCCCGAAACGGTCACACAAGTGAGGAGTTTTCTTGGCCTCGCTGGATTCTATAGGCGTTTTGTGAGAGATTTCAGCACCATTGATGCACCTCTCAATGAGCTTACAAAGAAGGATGTGCCTTTTGTTTGGGGTACCGCACAGGAAGAAGCCTTCACGGTATTGAAAGATAAGTTGACACATGCTCCTTTACTCCAACTTCCTGATTTTAATAAGACTTTTGAGATTGAATGTGATGCTAGTGGAATTGGATTAGGAGATGTGTTATTACAAGATGGAAAACATGTTGCATACTTTCCTGAAAAATTGAGTGGGCCTAGTCTAAATTATTCTACTTATGATAAATAATTATATGCTCTTGTTCGGACTTTAGAAACATGGCAACATTATTTATGGCCCAAAGAATTTGTTATACATTCTGATCATGAATCGTTGAAACATATTAGAAGTCAAGATAAACTGAATCGTAGACATGCTAAATGGGTGGAATTCATTGAGGCTTTCCCTTGTGTCATTAAACACAAGAAGGGTAAAGAAAATGTTATTGCTGATGCATTGTCTCGTCGGTATACTATGCTTTCACAACTTGACTTCAAAATATTTGGTTTGGAGACCATCAAAGATCAATATGTGCATGATGCTGATTTTAAAGATGTATTGCAGAATTGTAAGGAAGGGAGAACATGGAACAAGTTCGTTCTTAACGATGGTTTGTGTTTCGTGCTAACAAGCTATGCATTCCAGCTAGCTCTGTTCGTCTTTTGTTGTTGCAGGAGGCGCATAGAGGAGGATTAACGGGACACTTTGGCGTGAAGAAGACAAAGTACATACTTTCTACACATTTCTTTTGGCCAAAGATGAGACGGGATGTTGAGTGTTTTGTTGCTCGCTGCACTACATGTCAAAAAGCTAAGTCACGACTCAATCCTTATGGTTTATATATGCCTTTGCCTGTACCTAGTATTCCTTGGGAGGATATATCTATGGTCTTTGTTTTAGGTTTACCTCGAACAAAGAAGGGGAGGGATAGCATATTTGTTGTCATGGATAGATTTTCGAAAATGGCACACTTTATACCATGTCATAAAAGCGATGATGCTGTTAATGTTGCTGATTTGTTCTTTCGTGAAATTATTCGCTTGCATGATGTGCCAAATTCTATCATTTCCAACCGTGATACTAAATTTCTTAGCCACTTTTGGAGAAGTTTATGACTAAGTTGGGGACTAAACTGCTTTTTAGTACTACTTGTCACCCCCAAACTGATGGACAAACTGAAGTAGTCAATAGAACATTGTCTACTATGCTTAGGGAAGTTTTGAAGAATAATAAGAAAATGTGGGAAGAATGCTTGCCTCATATTGAATTTGCTTATAATCGTTCATTGCATTCTACTACTAAGATGTGGCTTTTTGAAATTGTGTATGGTTTCCTACCTCATGCACCTATTGATTTGTTGCCTCTTCCATCTTCGGAGAAGGTTAATTTTGATGCTAAAGAACATGCTGAATTGATTTTAGAAATGCATGAGTTAACTAAGGAAAATATAGATCGTATGAATGCTAAATATAAACTTGCTGGAGATAAGGGTAGAAAACATGTTGTGTTTGCACCTGGAGATCTTGTTTGGTTACATTTGCGTAAGGATAGATTTCCTAATTTGTGCAAATCAAAGCTAATGCCACGTGTTGATGGTCCTTTTAAGGTGTTAGAGAAAATAAATGATAATGCATATAAACTTGAGCAGCCTGTAGATTTTGGGGTTAGTCCCACTTTTAACATTGCAGATTTGAAGCCTTATTTGGGTGAGGAAGATGAACTTTCGTTGAGGACGACTTCATTTCATGAAGGGGAGGATGATGAGGACATCAATACCATTGTTACACCCACAGCCCCTGCTGCTATACATACTGGACCAATTACGAGAGCTCGCGCACGCCAATTGAATTATCGGGTACTTTTGTTTCTTGGTAACGATTCTAATGTTCATGAGAATATAATGCCGCCTAAATTGGATTCATTTGTTTTGCTTACAAATGAAGGGCCTAGCTTGGACAAGAAAGATGAACCTTGGAGCAAGTTCAAGCATGGAGATGATGGCATGTGCAAGGGGATCAAGAACGGGGTTACAAGTGATGAATTCAGGACTTTGAAGCCACCATAAGGAGTGCATGAAGCTTTGGACAAAATATACAAGATGCCACTTCATAAATTTCGTCCAGAGCCTATTCTAGGTGCTACGTCACCTTATTATTGGGTCAGGCCCATGTATTTTAGAAATACTTAAGTATAGGCTGTTTTTAGAGTCCGTATGTGTGGGGAAACAAGAGATAGGGTTGGTTTCGGACCCCTCCTCCAAGGGACACGAAATTTCCCCCTCTTCCTTCATATATACAACCCTTAGGGCGTCGTTTATACTTTGGGTTTTGTTTAGATTAAAGTTCTCCATAGCTGCAACTTCGCGTACTTCGTTTGTGTTCAACGACCAGACAAAGACGTCACAGAACCCCACCTTGATCAATAAAGCTTTCATCTTATATTCGCAATATCCAGATTGCAATCTTAGTTTCTTGCTTGTTCTTCGTTTGCCTGTAGGAAACAGACCTTCGTGGTCAAGTTGATCGTGCTCTGGCGTGGTCAATAACCTCTCGGAGTTGGTTTAGCGATTGCTAAGGTGCGACGTCCTCGCATGTTCGTAGTTGGATCGTCAAAGTCGACTTCCTCCAAAATGATAGCCACCATCTCATCAAAAGATGGGACACCCTTGTCTCTATCAACATCGCTGGCTCAGCCGAGGCCCCACCCTGCCGGCAACGTGGGGGAGGATTTCCCCCGCTACACCGAGGCGTCGCCCCGCCAGCAACGAGATAGAGGACATCGGCTCCGTCGAGGCCCCGCCCTGCTGCCAACGAGGCCGCACCATGCAGAAAACGAGGAAGAGCAGAACATGGTAGGTCGCCGCCGCTCGGGTCCAAGTAAGGCCACCGCTGCTACCCTTCGGTTGAAGCCCAAGCTAGGCGGGTTGACCATTGACGGCCGATTAGCTTCTTGGCGGCGATGTGGAGTCGAAGAGCCATGTTGGAGAAGGATGTCGCTTCAGTTACTTAACTGCAGGTGCAGTTGGGTCACTGGCATGTGGGCCCAAGAGGCAGCTGGCCCACATGTAAGTGACGTAACTGAACCTGCTATTATGTCACTGAAGCTCAGTCCGCTAGAGAAGAAGCTTCTGTTCGGCTCAGCCGGACACGGGTGCTACGATTAATTAATTATACCTCTAGCGCACCCTTTTTTATTTGAAGAATGTATGAAATGTAATGAAATCCGGCATGTTTATATGAAATTCGGCAGTGTATGAAAGAATTTAGTTCGATTTGTTTGAATTCTTGAATCACTGGCATTGGATGAACATGCAAAACAATACGTACTAGCATTATTCCCAGGGTGATCACCTCGTTTGCAGCAGTTTCACATGTACTCCCTCTAGTCCTTTTTAGTCTGCATATAAGTTTTGTCTGAAGTCAAAGTATCTCTACTTTGACCAATCTTATAGAAAAAAGTATCAACATTCACAATGCAAAATCAACTGACTTGAAAGAAATCTAATATGCAAAGTAAAAATGAACTAAGGGAGTACAGAATTTAGCGTTCCTGTACATTGCAATCTATACACAGGCCTGGTAATTCATAGAGAACATTCAAAACAATCGATGATTATGCATCTCAGCGATTCACATGTCATAGCCAATATTTACTTCACAACTAAAGAATAAAGAAAAATCGATCGATGCTGCTAACAGCAAGGGGCGTCCCATTCGAAAATATCAAACGTCTTCTTGCTAACATCAATGAGCAAAGTTTGACAAGGTTGTCCCATTCCAAAATGTCAAATGCGTGTTGTTTTGCATACATCAATGAACAAACTTTGACAAGGTTTTCCCATTCCAAAATATCAAATGCCTACGATTGTGGAATGGGCAGGGTTTGCCATAAGTTCGGACATTGACATGGCACCTCGTGCTAAATAAACTAACTGTTCTTTTTGTGCAGTTCCACCAAAATCAACCAAATTCGTGCGTAGCTTGTATGATTTCGCCTTTATATGTTGCAATGCCTTGAACATATCGGCACCTCCTTTCTTGTGGTGGAAATGAATGATTTGAGAATATTCGATGTATTCGTGAACATTTTGTGTAGTTCCCATTGAAATCAAGCTGAACACCCCTATTTGCATAAATACAAAAAAGTGATTAGTATAAAGCAAACTGTACTATGAATTGATAGTTTAAACAGTCAACCTACATGATCCATGCAGAGCACACATTTAAAAAAATGGAACTCATCGAAAGGAATCGTAAAACAACATTGTACTGGCCATCACAGCAACAAAGATGGAGATCCCTGAGTCCTTCTGTGCTGAAGTTAGTTTGTTCTTGTGGGCAATAATGTAACCATCCTTCAACTGCCCCCTTGTTAAGAAGAGAGGCTTGGCTTCTTTATCCTGGCATAATCGGAACTATGCACTTCACGTACTCCATATTCTTTGGAGGAGGAGGATGATCCTGTTGTGTGAAGACAACAGAACAACTAAATGCTAGCATCCTTGTTTGCTCGAAAAAAGGAAAGTAAATATTTAAAACAACACAGATGAAGCACTTATCAAGGACAATAGCACTTTCCCATGACAGTATCTAAACAGTAGCACAACACCAATAGAGATGACAAAGCTCAATCATATGGATGAAATCCGTGGGCGAGTACCAACTTTTGTCAGGAGGCTTATTGTGTAGAGCATACAGATCAAGCACTTCTCCAGAACCATCTGTTGTTATCTACTGTGGTTGCCATGCTTACTATATACTCCTCGATTAGTTTAATGTTTCCAACATCCTCTTGTGCAGTTCCACTAAAATATATGGTATCTTCAAAGAAGATCCCTGTTTGCACAAGTAGAGATAATTACATATTACATTAAGAGTGGCATCAAATCAGTGGCAAAATAATTGCTCATTCCTGCAATAGCAATAAATTAAGATGCAAAACTGTATCATTACTTGTGTCATCACAATTCCAGTGCTTCACTACAGCATCAGGAGTTGATTTATGTTTTTCTTCCACTTGTTCTTCCCCTTCATCACTTGGTTCAATAATACACAAGCTTCGCCTTCAATGTAAGATTTGGCATGTAAATTAGGGAGCACAAGTATAGCACTAAACAACAACGTTAATTTTCATATGAAAGTGGCAAAATACAGGCCAATAGTTCTCAAATATCCTTATCTTACCTCAATGGGATATTACGGTGCACATACAGATTGGAAGTCCTGTATCCATTTGTGCAGTTCCCTAAAATCAAGCAACATTAGCGTACAAGTAGCACAACATATGAAAGCACACTGCACAATCATGTGAAAGAAGGCTAGTACTGACCTCTCATGACGCGCAATTCAAACAACTCACAAGAAGAAGATCTGAACCAAATTTGCCAACACGGATAGGAAGTAAGATCTCCTCTTTTGCAGTTCCACGAAGATAAAGCAATCAAGCAATGTTGTCGGTGTGACATTTTGCTTGAACTACACAAAACACACTTAAAACAAAAGTGTTTTGTGCGGTGCAACAAAAGGTCACAATAGCAACCATGTGAAGTAGATAACCCTGTTTACACACAGGTGCAAAGGAAACAACTAGTGGTCAATAACGATGGATGACACAGAAGCCAACAAAAAGAAGCATCGAACTTATCTAAATGGGAAATAAAGCAAGATAGTAGCATTTCTCAAACGGTGGCATTGATTAATATTAATAGAGATATTATATTAACAATAAAATTCGTTAAACATGTAATTTGCTTTTATCTGTGGCATTGCATCAATTTTCCAGCGGCATTATTAGAGGGTGTTTATTTACAGGGACATTTTGGTGTAGGGAGTAAAAAAACCATGTCAGTCCCTTCTAAACCAAACAGGAGGGACTTTTAGGGACTAAAGAAATAAGACCCCAAGGGAGAGTCTTTTTGGGACTTTTTCCAACAGTTGCCCCTGCCCCGTATCGCAACTTGTCTCTATTAGTTCATTACTAGGGGTAACATGGTCTTTTAGCATGTCATTTAATAACCTCTAGTCCATGTTTAGTCCCTGGAACCAAGCAGGTAGGTACTAGGGAGTTTTTAACCAAATTGGGCCTTAGATTAACAACAGCTAAAGAGTTGCACGGGACAATGGACGCACCAGCACCATGTGCATCTGCCGATGCATGAAGGGGTGATGCACAGTCTGTTGCAACAAAGAACAAAAACAACCAAGGAGCATATTTGTGTTGGTCCCAGTTTTGTTATCTTTAGACACATTTCCGTATGTGAGCGCAGCAAATCTAGTCCTGCTCAAACTCTACAGCCTTGTCCCCCAAAACGAAAGATCAGTTTGTTACAGATGTGCATACTGTGTTTGTCATTGTTTCCCCTTTTCGACCAACGTAGGTGATGGATAGCTAGTCTGTACTAGTACTTTCCCCCCTTCCTTTCCTCTTTGAACCACATCCTAGATTCATGCTATACAACTTTCCCCACTACTTTCCTGTTTGATCCAACACCTAGATTCTAGTGCAGAAGCAGAAAAATCCCACATGAAGCTAGAGCAATGCATGTGGAATAAGTAAATTATACCTTAAGGTTCTTGGGGTGTGGTTCGGTGGGCGACCGGAGGCCGTTCGTCCCACACTATGTACGGTGGCGAGGAAGAAGGGGTCGAGGCCCTCCCGCAGCGCCGATGGGTGAAAGAGAACAGCTGCGCCAGTACTGGATTCCCTCCCTCACCGATGGTGACAGCGTTAAGCCTCCTTCCCTTCCCGGCGGACGGATCTTGCCGGCTCTTTGACCAGCAGTGAGGGGATAGAGAGAGAGAGGCCACTGAAGTCTTGTTTAGATCTGGAGAGGGTGAGAGAGTGTGAAGAGAGCAACTACAAGATACACCACAGTCACTTTTAATTTTTCTTATTAATTTGTTTATTTCACCCTCTAACTGGTGGGACCCAACATGTGGAGAAAAGTAAGGTGACTAAGGCCGCATTATGTTTGTACTACCAACACTGCTTTAAATCCCAAAAGACCTTACCACCAAAGCCACATGACACGATTATGATTTAAATCCCAATGAATCCCACGCAAAAAAATACAGCATGCTTGTCACATGAATGCATGAATGTATTAAAGGTTATTTTCCTCTCGTTAAACATAATGTGGGGGTGGTGTAGCTGGTCAGCCTGTTCGCTCATCAAACTAGAGGTCTCGGTTTCGATAACTACACTTGAGCATAATTTTGTTTTTGTTCGACTTATTTCTTCCACCCAATGACAGGTAGGCCCCGCATGACAGAGAGAGAAAGTGAACTGGGGTGGTGCCAGGAGGATTCTTTGACTTGTCAAAATGCATGGATACGAAACTATACGATCTCGTAGTGACCGTATAATCACCTCATCACGTATATGTTGCAGCCTCGACGCTTGTTTTCTAGGGTTTGCATTCTTCACACTCTCTCTCCAGTATATATATACACGCTGGAGCCTCAGCGCTTACCTCACACATCTCGCTACTGCTCGTGAACACTATCCAATTGATCCCTTTGTCACTCACGTACTATTTTAAGTGAATCCTTATTATAACATGCACACAATTTTGGGCACTTGTATTCGACCTAAGTCGGTGTGCCACCGTATCTCGTATTACTCCCTCCGTCTAGGTGTAATAAGTCACGTTAGAAGGTGCAGCGGAACCAAGGTGCAAGTAGATGTTTTTTCGAAACGAGGTGCAAGCAGATTGGAGGAGAAGGAGAAACTTGACCGGTCCTTCGTTCAATCAAAGCCCTGATTTCTGTCTCTAAACGCAACAATTAATCACAACAACTAAGAGATGTTGTTTTAGCTACCATGCAGGGCCACGTATTAACTCACATGCATCAACGCGTAGTTGCGCTCCATGCATTGGGTTTCCGGGGGAGATAACAAGGCAGAGTAAGGAGTGTTTGGTTACATAGCTAGGCTGGTCATAGTGGTGAGTAACTTGGACTAGTAACATGCGTATGTTACTAGTCTATGTTACTACTTTCATAGTAGGTAGTAACATATGGATGGTAACATGCAAGTCTTCATTAATTGAGATATAGACTCATTTTACCTCGGCGTGTGTGTGTGTGTGTGTGTGTGTGTTTAACAGCATGTGTGTTAGACTAGTCACAGTGGGGAGTAACTTAGAGTAGTAACATGCATATGTCACTAGTCTATGTTACTACCTCCATAGTGGGTAGTAACATATGTATTGTGTCATGCATCACTGCATTTATTACATTGTAGACTCATCTTTTCTTTATATGTGTGATGTTACAGTAACTAGATATGTTACCACATGCCTCTCTTCCTTCATTTATTATATGCCACGTAATCTATTTTGCCTAGATAAGTGTGATGTTACCACCTATGTTACTCCCATTGTGGGTAGTCTTGGAGAGAGCGACACATCGACCTACCCCTACAGAGAGATGGTGTGTAGTGTACGATTTAGCCGCGAGAGTCAGTGCATCCTCTTGTTTCCGGGCGTCCGGGCGGGACAACTGCCACGCCCGCTCCTGGCCAGCCTGGCCCACCCAAAGCCCCTCCATCGCCCGCACGCGCTTCCCGCCCGAAACGGTCAGCGCCGCTCCAAAGAATCGGTGCAGCATTCATGCTCGGGCAGAGCGGACGCGACCTCTCACTGGCGCCTGCGTTGAAGGGAGAAGCGGATTGAAGAGTGATGGTTGCTTCGTCCGTCCAACTTACTGCTGGGTCTATGTGATTTGATAGCTCATTGGTCATTATTACTGAGGTGGTAGGATTGTTGGATGTCCCACGCTTTCGGCGAAAGGAGGTACCAATAGATTACAATTTTCTCCATTCTCAGCGGAGGAGTGCGAGAGCAGTGAAAACACGCAGGCTCAGTGATTACATGGCCCACCTCACACTATCACCATATTTTCTGGACACCATGTGACACCTAACTCTTTACATAATACTAGTATAGTACATACTGTAATTTATCAGCGAGATAAATTTGTACAATGCTATGAAGCTTCCAGGTTCTGTTTCATGAATCTTGTGTCCAAGGTTGCCCGTTGCAACATTTCATCAAATACAAAGGAGACTAACATGCATGCTATTGCATCTCAATGATTGACATATCATAGCCAATATGTACTCCCTCCGTTCCAAAATAGGTTTCTCAACTTTATGCAAACTTTAGTGCAAAGTTGTACTACTACTAAAGTTGACACTTATTTTGGAACAGAGACAGCTAAAGAAAAAAACGATCCATGCAGTCCCTAGCCCTTGAACCGTAAACCCTAACCAGGCTTTAATTTGCTGGCAACGTTGGAGCTTCCGAAGAAATGAAGTTTGCAACCCTTTGACCATCAGATCATTTTGTGCAGTTTCACCAAAATCGAGATGAGCATCCATGTGCCAAAGAAATTGAAGAAGCATGATTAGAATAAGATTACTGGAACTATTTGATGAGACATAAACTCATCACAAATACAGTATGTAGAAGCCAGTAGAGGTATGTGCGGGGCAAAGAAGTAGAGAAATATCCATATGGAGTGATGTGGGCAGCTGGAGGAGTGGTGCAAGCCGGCTGTAAAGGGAGTTGTACCTGAGGGATGTCGGGACGTAGCTCAACCTAGAGGAGGGCGGTGGGAGGAGGCAACTACCCATGTCGCGGCAGTGAGCAATGGATGAAGGCAACCTCACTGGCTGTGTAAGAGAGAACGAGAAGGACCACTGATCGGGACGTGCCGATAGTGGGTTTTCGCCATCGGTGACGGCGACCGCATCTACACTAAAAGCATCCACCCCTTCCTGGGGGCCAAAGATTGCCACACCTAAGGTTAGGCAAGTTTGACCAACTTAGGTGAGTGTTTGGTTCAAGCCACACCTTAGGCAAGCCACACTTGGACCCCACATGGCATACACACAAAAAGTGTGGAAAGATTCCCTTAGGCTTGCCAACTTGTGGCTCTCACTTTGATGAACTAACCTTAGTCAAGTTTGGCAATGTTAGTCCTAAAACCAAATAGCCTGATCTGCCCATATGTTAGAGATGTGGCCACAGTCGTTTTGTGCGAGAGAGTGTGAAGACTGAAGAGAGCAACCCCAACAAGCAATCGTGTAGGCTCATCCTGCCGACATATATTCCAAACAATATGATAATCTATCTAACCAAGGTAGGGACGAGGAGTAAACGGAGGGAGTAGTAAAATTTTCTCCTCGTCCTGCGAGCCACCGCGCGCGTGGGCGAGGGAGCAGGCGTAAAGGAGTACTAGTAAGCAAGCTTCACCTCATCCTGCGAGCCACCGCGCCCGTGGGCGGGGGAGACGGCGTACTAAGCAAGCTTCTCCTCATTTTGCGAGTTGACGGGACACATCAAAAGTACTCCAGTGTATAGAGCCTTGCCTCTAAGGTAGGTCCCACATGGTTTGCCTCCTTTTTAACATACCACGTCAAGTCGCAATTTGTTTGTTCACCCATGGTAGACGATCCTCCATCCAGTGGACAACCAATACACTTGTCAAATTACCACGTGGGCTGCCTTTTCGTACAGAATTGAGCTCCACCGTGTACCCGCGCAGGTGTGGTTGGGAAAGATACGGGAGTACGTGCATTGTGCGTGCACCTCTTCTCTTCGTGCACGTCCCCCACCTACATGGGTGTGTGTGAGAGAGATACAAACCTAGACAGATGGCGTGTGCGTTCGTGAGTGTTTTTTTGTTTTGGGGGGGTGGTGATTTCGTGAATGTATTTGTGGGAATATGTGTTGATGACATCTCAAACAAAATTTTGCATGCAATGTGTGTGAAATAGAGGCATATCCATATCATATAGAGAGGGCCAGAGGGGGCAATCCACAAGAAGGGAGGGAGGGGTCATAGATATCGATAGAGTCGAAGAGAGGATCAAGTGGGTGGGTGTGAGATGGATGAAGAGAGCCATTGTGTGTGTACAAGTCAAAGATATAGGGCGGCTGACCTACCAGAACGTCAGAGGGCACAGGGCAAGTTTGTATGTGGCAGGGAGACATGACTAGAGCGCTTGATGTATCAGTGTGTATGTGGGGGGTGGGGGAGGGGGAGGTAGAGGCCTAACTAGAGAGGTAGAACGACTCGTATATGTGTTGAGAAGGAGAGACCCAGCTATGTGTTGAGGGAGATGGGTCGACATCCATACATAACCGAAGGACGGGAAATAGGTTGGGACAGAGAGAGAGAGGAGAGAGAGAGGGAGGGAGAGGGGTAGAGTGCTGGATGGGTGATGGAGTTGCTTCTCGAAGATGGTGGGAGAGGCCTACTAGACAAACTGAGGGTAGAACTGCAATACTATTAATGAGAGTGGGGATGTGTTTCTATGTGTGCCTGTGCGTGATAGATATGTCGGGACGCATGCATGGATGATGAAGGGGAACCATGTGTTTGGTAAGCAAACATAACTAGATCGGTAGATCAATTGTTATTTGTCGGAGGAAGGGAGAGACATAACTAATGAGGTAGATCGATCGACGCGTGGGGAAAATGAGTTATAAGGACCTAGCTAGCTATATGTAAAGCAGGAGATCGGTCGGTGTACATCCATTTGTTAGAGGCAAATAAGGCCCAGCGAGACGGATAGACAAAGAGAATGGAGCTAGGAGGTGGTGCGAGAGGACGAGCTACTAGCTAGATAGGGGAGGAGTGTGCGGTTGTGAGATCGATGAAAAGAGGGGCGAGAGTTTACACATGTGTGGGACCGTATGAGAGACACGAGGCATGGACACAAAAAGGAGGAGATGGAAGGTGCGTGTGTACGTATGTTGTAGGTAGACGCTGGAGAGGTTTATCGATCGGTGTTTGTCGGAAAGGAGTTGTGGAGACTGTGGGAGAATGACCTAAAGAAAAAAAATGAATGTGCGCGATGGATAGAATGCTTAGGGAGGGGGAGGGCGAGAAGGGCGTGTGCATGCACGAGAGGAAGTTAGTGCTAGCTACAAAGGTTAAAGGATTGTGTAGGTGTAAGAGACTAACAAAGATCATAATTTGATATGAATGTGGATTCATATATTTGAATAGGATATCATAGTGTTATAAACGTATGCATGCATGAATATAGTGGTGATACACGTGTTGTGGTTTTGCGCATGTTATACCATAATGTCATAATGCATGGCATTTGCAACTCACAGCTAAATGTCGAACAATTTAAACCATACTATATATCGAAAAATCTCACATTTTATTTGAATTTGTGATAATGTGTGGCATTTTCAGCTTACAACTAAATATCGAACAATCTAAACAATACTATATATCAAACAATCTCACATTTTATTTGAATTTGTGGTATTGTGTGGTGTTTGCAACTCACATCTAAATACTTGTAGGCGTAGGGGGCGGGGCACCATACATTATGTGATAAACACATTATACATATGAGACATGGTTTAGATTATGAAGATCTAGCTAGAGCTTGAAATGTACCGTGAATTGAAATCAACATAAAGTCGATTCAAATAATCAAGTTCGAGTTCATATAGTACACATAGTTCATATCTAATTCAAGAGTAATCATGTGGTGTGCTGTGAAGATAATACACAAATGATGGTTTAACTTGACAATAATTATGATTGTAGATCTTATTAAAATAGAGAAACGAATTCAAATGGTTTGACTTCACAACAATCATTATTATAGATCTTATTCAAATAGAGAAACGGATTCAAATTTAGTTCATATTGAAGCGGTAATATATACGTTTGGAATGCACTAAAACGTTCATTTGAGTAGCAGGTTGCATGCATTATACACGTAGCGAAATATTTTAATTGAACATAACATGAATTGAAAGTTTTGAACATTTGGAGTGTGAATTGATTTGGTATAGTACACAGGACTAGACTCTCTTGTGTGACGCGGATTGATTTCTTTTTGTTTTTTCGTCAATGGAAGTGTGAATTGATTTGGTATAGTACATGTTGGGCTTGTCCAAAAATTTCAACCTGCTCCTTGTTACCCCGAAATATTTAAGATATATATTTGTCTCATTGTGCTCCGACAACTCCCTCCATCTCAACCCGCGCCTTGCTATTCCAAAATTACAACGCGCGCGAAAACTCCCACCTCGTGTGAAATCCCGACACACGAAATGCCCATGAAACCCCTGAACCGAAAGAACTGCCTAGCTCAAATTGGTGGGGGTACTTGCGTAACTTACCCCACATTTCAGACAAGCGTGTCCCTAAGCCATGGTTCCCCACTCCCATCCCATCCGCCCACCCATTCGTACACCGAGGCCACGAAAACCCACGAAGCCCCACACCCTCCTCCGTCCGCCACCCAGCCGGAGCCTCTTCCCTGACGACGTCGTCCACAGCAACACCTCGACATCCCTCATCCACCATACCGGATGAGGATCCGTCGTCTATCTCGTCGTCCCGCCAGTTCAGCCACCCCGTCCTCCACCTCCAAGGAGCTGCCCCGACGTTCCCCTCGTCTTTCACGCCACCTCCATTCCCACACCGCCGTCTTCACCTGCACCACCGGAAGAGCATCATCATCACCGTTTCCTCGGATGAAGCTGAGGC
This sequence comes from Triticum aestivum, assembly GCF_018294505.1. NCBI lineage: Eukaryota > Viridiplantae > Streptophyta > Magnoliopsida > Poales > Poaceae > Triticum > Triticum aestivum. The sequence continues at coordinate 398,298,801 of NC_057809.1, forward strand.
CTAATCGGCACCACCAAAGAGGTTGTACACTAATCGCCGCATATTCTTCTTGATTCGGTCTCACGATGTTGCTGGGGCTCGGTCCCGAGCCGACATGGCGCGGCTCCATCCACGGCGGCGTCGCCGGCCACTTCCTCCATGGTGTCGCTCCCTCAGCGGCAACGTCCACATCAGTAGGAGCTGTTGCTGCTTTAGCTCTCGCCCGCGCTGCTGCTCTGCTCTTGCTCTCGGTCCCCTGCTTGGTCTTCTCTTGATATTGCTCTTGCAATTGCTCGCGCTGCTGCTCTCGCTCTTGCTCTTGCATGCGATGCTGCTCCGATTTAGCTACACTCCAGTCGACTGAATCGACTTTTGGGTCAGTCGATTTTCAGGGGGTGGGGGGGGGGGGCTCGCCGGAGTTAAGGAAGAACCAGCCACAGCGGGGAGGGGGGCTCGCCGGAGAGGTACCCCACTATCTATCTTAGGGTTCAGGGTGGGGGCGGTGGTCGCCGGCGATGGTGGGGCGGTGGCATGGGGATTGCCGGCGATGGTGGGGGGCTAGAGGGATGGTCGGGGCAGCAACGGACTAGCGGTAGGGAGTGGTTTCAGGGCGGGCGGGGCGGCGCACCGCCGGCCACGGGCGGTGGTTTGGTCGGTGGTTGCTGGCGGCTCAAGGGGGTGGAGGTTGAAGTTGAACTGCAGGCCCTTGATTTCGTATCCAATGGCTGGAAAATCGACTGACCAGAGATGAAAAATTCAGTCGACCGGCTCTCGCACGTGCTGCTGCCTGCTGTTGCTGCTACTACTACTGCTTTTCTGCTACTAGCTAGTGTGTTCAGTTTTGACAGCAAAATTCAGTTTTGACAGTTAAGTTCAGTTTTGACAGTTAAATTCAGTTTCAACAGTTAAGTTCAGAGATGAGCGGCTGATGTATTTTACATCTAGGACTTTGTGGTTATGTATTTTACATCATCTATTGGAGATGCTATTTCAATTCCACTCAGGTTAACATTGTCTCTCCTGTCCTGCTTCAGCCTCGGCGTCGTACAACTAACCAAAGCTGCTCCAACGATGAAACCCTCCTTCACAGCAGAGTAGTACCCCGGGCTCCATCTCAAGATGCCTAAGTTCTTCTTCCCGTCCTCCGACAGCCAAGTCAGCCGTATCATCCTCACCGACCAACCCAATCATGCTGAGATCGACATGGCTTCGCCAAAGAAGTTGTACACTTGTTGCATCTCTTTTTACTCTACATGTTATATATATTGTCCACTGAGCACACACGGTAACGTGAAATACGATTAGTTTCTCCTACTATATGACAAGCAGTGAGGTACCAGGCAACTTAGCTATCTATGATGGACTCTCTTGAAAGCCATCATTATTTATCTCTGCGTGTTTGAGCTATGAATTTATCGATGGGCCTGGGAGTTGAGCTAGTAGGGCAATGGCCTGGGTACAAAGTAGTAGAAGTAGGCAGGTAGCACAAAAACATTTTTTGAGTGTAGCTTTTCCTTGCTCAAGCCTGCCTACTAGAATCGCCAGTGCTTGAAAGGAAAAGTGAAGGAAAAACATAGGAATTGGAAAGTTTCCTATGGTACTACAATTCATGCATTTGGTTCAAAGGAATGGAGCAAAGGAAAATTGTAGGATTTGTTCCTTTAGTGTCTCCTTGAAATAAAAACCATACGGATTTTAATTTCCACTTGTCCTCCTTTTCAAATTCCTATTAATGAAGCACAAGACTAAGAGATAGTAGCATAATAGCATTATAATCGTACATTTTCTTGTGGTTTGACTTAATCTCACCATGCTTCTTTGCATCCTGTGATCTTCCAATTCTTGTGAAACAAAAAACCAAATTGGCAGAAATCCTGTGTTTTTAAATTCTATGTTTTGCCCATGCATTCCTATCCTATTACTGTGTATTTCCTATCCCTACATTGTTAGTATCCTCCAATTCAAACAAGCCCTTACAAAATTACTTCCCTTACAGATAGTTGTCAAAGAAAACCTTGTGTGGTTTGTCCCGGTCCTGCTGCGCCATTGTCCACCCAAGCTCAGCTGCTCCTATGACAGAAGGGTCCAGCACAGTAGGGATCCGGCCTCTAGACTATCTTTCGCCGCTGAGAGCCATGACAACTGCATTACCATCATCAACCGAGCAGATGACGTCGAGGACTACACGGGTCCGCAAGAGAGGTCGCACTATTTCGTGTCTGCTTACGTTATGCATTGCTTAATATTACATGTTACTTTATCGTCTTGTTCACCGATTAGACTCTGAGTCGGCTCCAAACTAATGGTCAAACTTGAGTTTTTAAATGGTTGTGGGGTACATATCGGGGCCGCAATCAATAGTATCTATCTACTACCTGGTTAATCTCTGGTGTCTACTGTGAGTTTCATGTTGGGTGGGAAACAAACAGTAAAGAAGCCATTATCTGTATTTTTAACTGAAGCCATTATTTGCCTGCTATCATTGGTTTTTGTTCTATCCACAGGTTGCTAGCATCACTCTGGATTTCTGCATGCACTCCTTACATAATCTCACTATGTTTTATTCCTATGCATGTCAATTATTGTACACAATGGAACTGAACATGTAGAGCAGAAGAGATGACCCTTGCGTGGCAATAAAATTTCATGCAGACGTCGCTCCATGGTAGGCGCAACGGAAGCCCCCTCCACCCATTTCGGATTGTAATCGAGAGGAAGATATCTGTTCTGAGGGGGATTCAGAAGGTGAAGACCACTCCTATTTACCCCCTGAGGTCTTCGCTCTAACTTGGCATGCTGATGTTGGTTATATCATGCATATGGTGCCTTGCATTGCTTACTTTATACATCAAATATGTCAACTGCTTAGTTTAGACATGCTTTGTGTGAATGCCATCTGTTTAGTTTATTCATCGTTTATGTGAATTATGCAACGCCATCTTGTTTAGCCAGGCATCATATATGTGAATTTTGCAATGCCATCCTGCTTAGCCAGTCATCTTATATGTGAATTATATCAGGCCATCCTTTTTTTGTTACGTATTACATTTGTCAACAATGTTAGTACATTCAACTACTCTTCGTGTGCATCAGCCATTTGACACGGTGATGGAAAATTCTGGAGTGAAAACAAGGTCTTCAGAGCAGACTATGCTATCTGACGAAGCGCATATCTCGCTGGTTACGGATAGCTCCTCAGAGGAGGATTCAGAGACAGATGACCAGTCCTATTCCCCCCCCCCCCCCCGAGGTGTATGCTCTAACTTGGCAGGGTTATGTTGCTCATATCGTGTGTATGGTGTCTTGCATTGCTATGTCATTTGATTAGTTTAGACATGCTTTGTGTGAATGCCACTTGTTTAGTGTCTAATTACCATATATGTGAATTATGCATTGCCATCTTGTTGCAAGACATTATATATGTGAATTATGCAATGCTATCTTGTTGCAAAGGCATTATATATGTGAATTATGAAATGCCATGTTGTTGAGCCAATCATCGTGTATGTGAATTATATCATGCTATCATTTTTTTGTATTATGTGTTCCATTTGTCGACAACGTTTGTATATTCAACTACTCTTCCTGTGCATCCGCCATTTGAAGCGGTGATGGAAGTATCTGGAGTGAAAACAAGGTATTCAGAGCAAACAATACTACCTGCTAAAGCAGACATCTTGCTGGATACAAAAAGATCCTCAGAGGAGGATTCAGAGACTGATGACCAGTCCTATTTCCCTCTTGAGGTCTATGCTCAAACTTGGCAGGGTTATATTACCCATGTCATGCATGTTGTCTTGCATTTCTTAGTTTTTACATCATATATGGATTGCCATATGCTTACTTGCTTACTATATAAATCATATATTTGAATTATATCATGCCATCATGTTTACATACATAGCATCTATCTGAATTATGGCATGGCAACCCATTTAATAAAGACATCATATAGTTATATCATCTCATCATGTTTAGTGTTTACAGTCATCATATTTTGAATTATGTCATTCTATCCGGAATTATATCATGCTATCATGTTTCCATAGGCGGCATGTATGTGAATTATGGCATGCCAACCTATTTAATAAACACATTATATAGTTATATCATGTCATCCTGTTTACATAGTCATCATATTTTGAACTATGTCTTTCCATCTTTTTTAGTTAGCCATCATAATGTGAAATTGTGTCATGCTATCCTGTTTAGTTAGCCATCATATATGTGAAATTGTGTCATGCTATCCTGTTTGGTTAGACAACATAAATGTGAATTATTTCATGCCCTCTTTTATTCCCCACTATCCATTGCACCTGTCTATCATACAATGTCTGTACATTCAATTACTTTTCTTGTTTATCAGCCATTTGAATTGGAGAGGGTGATGGCAGTATCTAAGGGAGTAACAACACGGTCTTCAGAAAAGATAGTGCTACCAGTTGATGCAGATAGAACCACGGTTGTACTTGCCCAAGAACCAGCCCCACCACACATAACCCAGACTCTCGCAGATTGTACCCCTACCCAGTTGGACAGAGAACCAGCTACACCCCTTCTAACCCCAACCCCAAGCAGATAGTAACCCAGTTCCAGTTGACACAGCACCGTCTCCACCACAGAGCACCCAAACACGAGCAGTTAGTAAGGGAACTGCAGTGCCCAAAGCACGAGGACCACCACTCTGAATCCCAACTCAACGCTTAAAGGAGAAGAAGAATTGTTCTCAGGTCAGGTTCTGTAGCTATGGTTCATACTCCTTTGCTCTTGCATCACTGTATTTACTCAGACCAACTATTTTCAAATTTGAAGGATGGAATTGAAACTCCAATGGCGCAACAGGTATGTTTTAAACCTGTTTCTTTAACTGGTTTGCTGTTGTAACTTGCTCTATGTTGATTTCAGTTTCAATTGAATAAATAGTTATGTTCTCATGTCATGCACATTACAAGTGTTGTTATTGCTCTATAGTTTCCCACACTTATATTCTTTCTATTCTGCTTTGTCTTGAACAAATATTATTTGAATTGTGTCTCTATCTTGATTTGGCAACAAAAACTAGAATGATATAGACCATAAAGTGAGCATGGTACATAGATATATGTTTGTTTCATGCTGTTATCATGTGCACTTTACTACTGAACTGATTTACCAAAATGAGTTTCATATACAACATGGCAAACCTGTGATGAGTCTGCTTGTTTTTCTTCTAGAATGCGGACAAAATATTGGAGAACAGTACCCCGTTATGCAATGGTAAAGGAAGTAATGCAGATAAGGTTCAAGATAGTGAGGCATCCTTGTTGATCTCCAAGAAAGCTGATAAAAACTACCTTGACGACAGTGAGAGAACCCAAAAGTCATGTCTTGATGTAGTGTTCGAGTTACTGGCACAAGCTCTTCGAACTTCCTGCCTGAATCAGTTTGTCTTCTTGAGTCTCAGCTTCAAGTTGAAAGACATTGATCAAATGTGTTGCGACAGGAAGCTGAAGGACTGAGGAAGTCCCTGCAGAATTTAGATGCATACTTTGTGGTGCAACAGCAAGCGATGGAGGATTTAAGCGCCAAACAAGAGAAAGTTAATAAGCTTGCTAAGCATCTTGCCAGCATTATGGGTACCCAGGATATTGTTTCTTGAGATCTTCTGATGTGGTTTTAGTCCTGGACTTGTTTTGTTGTGGAGTTTATTTGCACTGGTCACCAACTTTGACAACCAGTGTATATGATATGCTGCTTTGTTCCCTATATTTGAACTAGTGGCGAACTTTGATGCCCAAAGGATGTAATATGTGTAATAGCCGTGATAGCCTAGCGTAAGTTGCTTGCTTATTTATTTCCTTGTTGTCTTGTTTATTTGTGTGCTTGTAGTCAGTTGTCGGTGTTCTGGGAACGGGGGACCCCAGACTTGCCTGCCTGCGGCCCGCGGCGTGGCTAAGCCAGCAGGCCGTACGGCCCTTCTTCACCAACGAAGCACCCAAGACCCTCGCGAGGGGCCAAGCCTCACGAGGCGGACGATGCAAGACCTCCTCCGGAGTGGTCTAGCTAGGCAGGCTCACGAGAAGCGGAGATATCAAGGCGAGGCGAACCTCACGAGGTTCTCGTGACGTGAGCCGTGACGGTCGACACCAGGCGGGCGCCAGGCGGGCGCCAGTGCACACAGTGTCCTTATTTCCTCTTTGGTGCAAAGGGGGCAAGCGCAGCCGCGGAGTACCGAGGCCTCAGGCAAAGGTTGCCATTTCGGTGCAACAAGACCAAGACCATGGACTGCAAGACGGAGGTCACCGTGGAGCCCAGAACAGCGTCACCACCAGAACTTTGTGCAGGCGAAGACTACTTTTGTCAGGATAGCTGGTACTAGCTGTCCCCATTCAAATTATCGCGTCATTGTTGGCTCCCTTCCCGCTCGATATTTGGGAAGAGGACAGGGCCTCTATAAATAGGATTAGCCACCATAGTGGAGACGATCGAATGGGAGCTTGAGAGAGACCACCCCCCCACACACAAGCTCGCCGACCACAAGAACGCCTCAACCTCAGGAGGCCGTATTTCCTTTGTATTATTCATCATCAGCCCAAGAGGCAATCCACCACCACCACACTAGAGTAGGGTATTACACCACAACGGTGGCCCGAACCAGTATAAACCCCGTGTCCTTCTGTGTTATGAGTTCGTCGAGTTCGTCTGTGAGATCCTAATGGGCTAGGGCATAGATTGGTTGGAGGGACAGACTTCGTCCGCACCCCAGTGTTCGAACCTTAAGGGTTTGCCGGGACCCCATACCCCGACATCAGTGCTGTTCTTTTTCCGCGGTTTGCTAGTGGCCGCAATGACCTATTTTTTAAAAGTAGGTCACAATAACCATAGGCTACATATTTACTGTAGTGACACTGGGACTTCTACGGGCCGTAGAAACAATGGGCCTTCTACGAGGCATAGAAACAATGGGCCTTCTACTGGTCGTATCATCAATGGGCCTTCTATGGGCCGTATCATCAATGGGCCTTCTACGGGCCGTATGATCAATTGCCCAAACATGGGCCAAAAACATACTGCATTATGGTCGTAAACGGGCTAAGTTGGAATCATCCGTTCATGGGCCGACCATAACGGGCCGTCATTAATCGGCCGTATTTGATGACGCTATGAAAACAGCCCAATGTATTAACGGGCCACAAACGGGACGACTATAACCATGGTCTGAATTTGGCCCACAAGCAGAAAATGACAGTAACGGGCCGTAAGTAACTGAATGCTGGAAATGAGCCCAAGAATAAATGGGCCCTGAGAAGGCCGAAAGATAACATGGGCTGGAAACAGCCCAACGGTATACTGTGCCATTAATGGGTATAAAGTGATACATTGTTCATTACGGTCCAGTTTCACCACGGACCGTTAATGGGCCAAGAGTTACAAAGGGCCTCATATGGGCCGAAAGACTTCATGGGCTATACATGGGCCCGAAGTTAAAACGGGCTAGAATCATATTGGATGGCCCAGATGACGCTACTGGGCCTAATTCGGATAGGTCGTAACGGGCCCTGGATTAGCGGGCTGTAAATGGGCTATATGCGAACATGTCGTTAATAGGATTTTCATAGGCTGGCCCGCCACCTTTTGACCAAGTCAAATAGGTCGGCCTTTTCATAGGAATGGGCCTCTGTTGGGCCGTGCCACGTGTCGATGTATCATAGGCGCCTTCGGTCCAATGAGTGGATGACATCTGTCCCAATGGTGAGCCGACACGTGTTTCCTCCAGCCAATGATGATTTTACACGTGGAAAATCCCCATTGGTCGGGGCTGTTAACGGGTTATCGATCCAAAACCGGACCCGATAGCATAACGGCGAGCCATTACGGTGGATGCCACGTGTCGGTCACCCTTGACGAAAGCACTTCTATGATGCGGGATTTATTGTCATGGAAGTGGACACTTCCGTGATGATATTTTTGTTAATGTCATGGAACACTTCTATGATAGCACATGTATGACTATCTTGATTCTGTCATAAAATTGTCATGGATGTACATGCATGACAGAAAACGCGACCTACTATGACAAACACGTATCATCACGGAAGTGTCTTTTTTGTAGCGATGCTTGTAGGAGTTGCAATAATATCAAGTTTCCTCTCTATGTGTTGAAAATCTTGAAGTTATGCTTGTTTTGCCTTCCTATGCTAGTTGATTCTTGTTATTGTTTGCTCAGAAAATCCCTATGCATAGGAAGTGGGTTAGACTTAAATGTGCTAGTCATATGCTTCATGATGCTCCCATCATGTTTCAATTCTTATCTTTTATGTGAGCATCATTGAAATCATCATGCCTAGCTAGAAAGGCATTAAAGAAAAGTGCTTGTTGGGAGACAACCCAACATTTATACCTATTTTTTTTGTATGTGCACATGATTAGGCTACTGTACTAATCATGTTTTATAGCTTTTGTTTCAATAAAATGCCAAGTAAGACCTTTGGGATGGTCTATGGTGATAGTTGATTTGATCTTGCTAAAAATAGAAACTTTTGCATCTAGTAAAATAATTTTTCAATTTTCACAGAAACGCGATAAAATACTGACTCTTTATGCAGAAGACTAATAAACAAATTTCTCAGGTTTTCCTAATTTTTCAGAATTTTTGGAGTTACAGAAGTATTCGATAGTTACAGATTACTACAGACTTTTTTGTTTTTGACAGATTCTGTTTTCTATGTGTTTGTTTGCCTATTTTGATGAATCTATAGGTAGTATTGGAGGGTATGTGATAACCCACAAGTATAGGGGATCGCAACAGTTTTCGAGGGTAGAGTATTCAACACAATTTTATAGATTCGACACAAGGGGAGCCAAAGAATATTTGAAGGTATTAGCAGCTGAGTTGTCCATTCAACCACACCTGAAGATTAATTATCTGCAGTAAAGTGATCAGTAGCAAAGTAGTATGATAGTTTTGATAATAGTAACAACAGTAACGGTAATGGTAATAGTGATAGCAGTAATTTTGTAGCAAGTGTAACAGTGATGATAGCAGTAGTAACTTAGCAAGAACAATAAAGAATAAATTTGTAGGCACTGGATGGGTGACTTGTTGGATGATATTCATCATGAGACAGTTATAACCTAGGGTGATACGGAACTAGCTCCAGTTCATCAATATAATATAGGCATGTATTCCGTAAATAGTCATATGTGCTTATGGAAAGAACTTGCATGACATCTTTTGTCCCACCCTCCCGTGGCAGCGGGGTCCATATTGCAAACTAAGGGATATTAAGGCCTCCTTTTAATAAAGAACCGGAACAAAGCATTAACACATAGTGAATACATGAACTCATCAAACTACGGTCATCGTCGGGAGTGGTCCCGACTATTGTCACTCCGGTGTTGCCGGATCATAACACGTAGTAGGTGACTATAACTTGCAAGATCGGATCTAGAACATGGATATAATGGTGATAACATAAACGGATCAGATCTGAAATCATGGCACTCGGGCCCAAAGTGACAAGCATTAAGCATGGCAAAGTCATAGCAACATCAATATAAGAACATAGTGGATACTAGGGATCAAGTCCTAACAAAACCAACTCGATTACATGATGAATCTCATCCAACTCCTCACCGACCAGCGAGCCTACGAAGGAATTACTCACTCCCGGTGGGGAGCATCATGGAATTGGCGATGGAGAAGGGTTGGTGATGATGAAGAACGAAGATCCCCCTCTCCGGAGCCCCAAACGGACTCCAGATCTGGCCTCCCGATGAAGAACAGGAGGTGACGGCGGCTCCATCTCATGGATCACAATAATTCTTTCTCCCTGATTTTTTCTGGAAAAATAGGATTTTATAGCGTCGGTTTTAGGGTCTGCGGGGCCACCAAGTGGGGACAACCCACCTGGGCGCGCCAGGAGAGGGGGCGCACCCTGGTGGGTTGTGCCACCCATGTGCCCCTCTCCGGTAGGTCTAGGCTCCACACATTCTTATTATTGATATAAAAAATCTTCGCGAAGTTTCGTTCCATTTCGAGAACTTTTATTTCTACACAAAAACAACACCATGGTAGTTTTGCTAAAGAACAATGTCAGTCTGGGGTTAGTTTCATTCAAATCATGCAAATTAGAGTCCAAAACAAGAGGAAAAGCGTTAGGAAAAGTAGATACGTTGGAGACATATCAACTCCCCCAAGCTTAACCATTTGCTTGTCCTCAAGCAATTTAGTTGATAAACTGAGAGTGAAAAAGAAAAACTTTTATGAACTCTTTTGCTCTTGTTTGCATAAATAAGCTTAAACATCACCCAGGTTTTCAGCCAACATTATAACTAACCATGTCGACAATAACTCTTAAAGATTATATTAACTCATATCAATGCCATAATCAGCTAGCGAGCAATAATAAGACATCTCAAATGGCAACACGTTGTCAAAATAACCATGATATAATATGACAATAGTGGTATCTCGCTAGCCCTTTCTGAGACCGCAAAACATAAATGCAGAGCACCTCCAAAGTCCAAGCAGCGACTAAACATTGTAATTCATGGTAGAAAAGATCTAGTCATGATGCATCCAACATTAGCTACACGAAATGCATAAGTCATGACAATTGTGCTCTCAGGTTCTAGCACTTTTTTTACAAGGTGATGACACAACATAAAAGTAAATAGATAGTCCCTTCGCAGAGGGAAGCAGTGATTTGCAGAGGTGCCAGAGCTCAAGTTTTTAAAATAGAGATAAATGATATTTTGAGACATGCACCCCCTTCTCATTTACTTCACGACTATTAATTATCAATACCTCCCATGCTAAACAAGCTAGTGGCGCTTCCCAAGCGATAAAAAGTAAAGGTTTTGACTCCATTGGGAGTTTTTTGATTATTTGAGAGATTAACTCTTTTGTGTTTGTCATACGTCTCCAACGTATCTATAATTTTTTATTGTTCCAGGCTATTATATTATCTGTTTTGGATGTTAATGGGCTTATTATTACACTTTTATATTATTTTTAGGACTAACCTATTAACCGGAGGCCCAGCCCAAATTGTTGTTTTTTTGCCTATTTTAGTGTTTCATAGAAAAGGAATATCAATCGGATTCCAAACGGAATGAAACCTTCGGGAGCGTTATTTTTGGAACAAACGTGATCCAAGGGACTTGGAGTGGACGTCAAGAAACAATCGAGGAGGCCACGAGGCAGGGGGCGCCCCCCTGGGCGCGCCCTCCACCCTCGTGGGCCCCTTGTTGCTCCACCAACCTACATCTTCCTCCTATATATATCCATATACCACGCAAACATCCAGGAGCGCCAGGAAACCCTATTTTCATCGCCGCAACCTTCTGTACCCAAGAGATCCCATCTTGGGGCCTTTTCCGGAGCTCCGTCGGAGGGGGCATTGATCACGGAGGGCCTCTACTTCAGACCTTCGGGTCCATATCTAGTATCTAGATGTCTTCCTCTCTCTCTTTGGATCTCAATACAAAGTTCTCCTCGATTCTCTTGGAGATCTATTCGATGTAATCTTCTTTTGCGGTGTGTTTGTCCAGATCTGATGAATTGTGGGTTTATGATCAAGTCTATATATGAATAATATTTGAATCTTCTCTGAATTCTTTTATGTATGATTGGTTTATATTTGCAAGTCTCTTCGAATTATCAGTTTGGTTTTGCCTACTAGATTGATCTTTCTTGCAATAGGAGAAGTGCTTAGGTTTGGGTTCAATCTTGCGGTACTCGATCCCAGTGACAGAAAGGGAAACGACATGTATTGTATTGTTGCCATCGAGGATAAAAAGATGGGGTTTACATCATATTGCATGAGTTTATCCCTCTACATCATGTCATCTTGCTTAAGGTGTTACTCTGTTCTTATGAACTTAATACTCTAGATGCATGCTGGATAGCGGTTGATGTGTGGAGTAATAGTAGTAGATGCAGGCAGGAGTCGGTCTACTTGTCACGGACATGATGCCTATATAAATGAACATACCTAGATATTCTCATAATTATTCGCTTTTCTATCAATTGTTCGACAGTAATTTGTTCACCCACGGTAATACTTATGTTATCTTGAGAGAAGCCACTAGTGAAACCTATGGCCCCCGGGTCTATTCTCCATCATACAAGTTTTTAATCTATTTTATTTTGCAATATTTACTTTCAATCTATATCATAAAAATACCAAAGATATTTACCTTATTATTATTATCTCTATCAGATCTCACTCTTGCAAGTGGCTGTGAAGGGATTGACAACCCCTTTATCGCGTTGGTTGCGAGGTTCTTATTTGTTTGTGTAGGTATGAGGTGACTCGTGCGTGGTCTCCTACTGGATTGATACCTTGGTTCTCAAAAACTGAGGGAAATACTTACGCTGCTTTACTGCATCACCCTTTCCTCTTCAAGGGAAAACCAACGCAGTGCTCAAGAGGTAGCAGTTTGCAATTTGGGACTGGGCATCCCTATTACTGCCCTTTTCTCGTGCGATGGTGAGTGAATAAACACTCGACCTGAGAATAACCCGCTTAGCATGGAAGATACAGACCACCTCCTGTCGTTCCATGAACGATCCAGGCACACAAAAATGATATATTTTTTAGAAGTTTTTAGAGGTGGTACATGCAAATTTACTTAGGACGGCAGGGTAATACCGCATATAGGTAGGTATGGTGGGCTCATCTGGAATAACTTTGGGTTCAAGGTTTTTCATGTACAAGCAGAATTCCCACTTAGTACAGGTGAAGGCTAGCAATTAGATTGAGAAGTGGCCAGCTAAATGAGCAACATTGATCATCATCATGATCATGCATTATGCATAAGTAACATTGGACACTAGCATGAGTAGGATATGATCACGATGAACATAAATATCATAGAGGCTATGTTGGTTTTGATTCAACTACATGCATTAACATGTGCCAAGTCAAGCAACTCAAACATTTATAGGAGGGTACCATATCATCATACTACTTCACAATCATTTTAATGCAATGTTGATATCCAAAATAAATCATTATTCACTCCCAGCTACTTATGCATGGCATGAGAAACTATAATCTCTAATTGTCATTGCAAACATGTTTAATCATAATGGGTTGAATCATGGACACTAGGTTAAACATATTTACACAAACAGAACAAGTCGATTTCATACCAGTTTCTCTCTGCCATGGCCAGTTCATCAAATATCATCATTATTGCCTTTCACTTGCACAACCAAACGATAAGAAAATAATAATAGCGCAAGAGTGCCATGGACTAAGCTGGAATCTGCAAAACATTTTATTCAATGGGAGAACACAAGGTAAAATGGGCTCTTTATTAGTTCAACAGTTATTCATATGAGAGACACTCAATATTTTCATCATGGTCTTCTCCTTGGTACAACTTGAATAAAAAGAAAAGAAATTCAGAGAAACACACTAAAATATTTTTGGAGTTTTTGGTTTTCTTGAACAAGCAAATAAAAAGGAAAAGCAAAAACTAGAAAAACTATTTACACAGGAAAGCTCCCAACAAGCAAAAAGAAGAATCAAGGAAACCTTTTTGGGTTTTCTTTTTAATACTACAACTAAGCATGCATAGAAACTAATTAAATACAACTAATTTATTTGGTTTTTCTAATGTTTTTCAAACACACAATAAGAAAGCAAGAAAATAATTTCTAAACATGGATGATACAATGAAAAAGTGTGAACACCGACAAGACAAATAAGTGGATATGAATGTAATATCAGTGGGAAACACGTACTCCCCTAAGCTTAGGCTTTTGGCCTAACTTGGTAATCGACCAGTAGCCTGGATAGTAGTTGGCGTACTGAGGAGCGGGCATCCACTGATCCCATTGCTGAGGCTCTTCCTCTGCCTCTGCAGCATCCTGAGCGTTCCGGTAGGCAATGATGTCCGCAGGCATAATCCTATATCCGCCCCTGGAAACAGAATCAAACAAAGCACGAGTAGGCAATCGAATAATATCACGAGTTTCAATGCTAAAAACTAGGTTATAAGGAATAGGAATGTCAGGGGATTTATCATCAGTAAAATGGTGGTGATCCATGGCAGCATGGTCTAGGTAAACCTTGGTCAGAGGGTAATCATGAGGATGTATCTCAACCTCTAAGTGAGCCGCCAAACGAGTAGCATAAATCCCACCATGAATTTTACCCTTGGATTTATTAAGGTGGAGGCGACGAGCCACAATAGCTCCCAAGCTATAAGTGTTGTCACCCTCTAATGCACGACGCAAAACAGCAAGGCCTGGTGAGCTGAGCGCACCCACCTTCTCCCTAGCAAGCAAGCATTTTGCAATGAAAAGCGCAAAGTAGTGAATCGCAGGAAAATGCAAGCCAGCAGCAGTGATAGCTGACACCCCTCTCTCATCTCCCACTATCAAAGTATGATAAAAGGCCTCAAACTCAGCCGGCCTAGGCTCTGCTAAGCTCCCATCATAGGGGATCATGCATATGTCACAAAACTCAGTAAGTGGTATCTGATGGTTTTCAGCATATAAATTAAAACTCACTAAAGGAGGATTATTCCTAGGCAGGAAAGTAAAGCTTTGAACAAAAATGTTTGTGAGGATTTGGTGCTATTCACACTCATCTGCAATGAGGTCGGTGAGGCCGGCATTAGCAACATATTGTGTGAACTCCTGAAGGATTCCAGCCTCTTCCAGGAATGGGGTGTGCGGCCATTCACACGGTCGTACTTCCGCCAACCTCCGAGGATGAAGATCACTATCAGATGACTCCCCAATAACACCCTTGGAGTTCTTCTTAGAGCCAAACTTCCTAAAGATATTCAAGGTTTTCCTATGAACAAAATTCTGAAATTTATTAGCCCACAAAATTTTCTCAACAAAACTTCACAAAAATGATACCAACTATTCATAGGGATATATAGAGGCCATAGCAAGCATTCAAACTACTTAGAACACTAAGAATTCAACATGCAAGCTCATCTACAGCAGCACCAAGAGTAGCTAAGTATTCAAAATATAAACCACTAAAACAAAAACTAATGGACGAACGGTGGAGTCACATACCAAGCAACAATCCCCCGAAACAGTTTCGGAAACGGAGCATCGAGCAAAGAGATCGAAATCCGTGGGTTTGAGGGCAAGAAAACGGGAGAGAGAGCACTGGAGATTTCTTTTCTGGAGGTAAGTGATGATGTGGTATAAAGAGATAAGTGAGGGGGCCACGTGGGGGCCACAACCCACCAGGGCGCGTCTGGGGGTCTTGGCACGCCTAGGTGGGTTGTGCCCACCTGGTGCACCTCCCTCCGATGTTATTTACACCAAAAATTTAGAAAAATTCAGAAAAATATCGTATTAAATTTTCAGGGCATTCTGAGAACTTTTATTTTTGGGTCATTTTTTATTGCACGGGAAATTCAGAAAACAGACAAAACATGGCATTTTATTTTATTTAACTAATAAAAACAGAGAATAAAAAGTAGGGACAGAAGGTAGTGCTTACTAAATTCATACCGCACAAAAATGATCCATTAATAAGGTTGATCAAGTCTTATTAACAACCACTTTCGATTAGCATGAAAATGAAGAACTTTCATAAATCACTAAGTTACCTCAATGGGGATATGAATGTCCCCAACAATAAGCATTTCATGTTTCTTTTTAACAGTATGTAGAGGTATTTGAAAACTTCCAATAGTGATTGTTGGAGATTTTTCAATAACATTAATACCATTCACTTGGAATTGTTTCTTTGGAAAGTGCACCGTATGATCATTAACATTAATATGAAAAGTGATCTTACTTTTATTGTAATCAATAACAGCCCCTACAGTATTCAAGAAGGGTCTACCAAGGATAATCGACATGTTGTCGTCCTCGGGCATCTCAAGTATAACAAAGTCAGTCAAAATAGTAACATTAGCAACCACAACGGGCACATCCTCACACATATCGATAGGTATGGCAGTTGATTTGTCAGCCATTTGCAAAGATATTTTAGTAGGTGTGAGTTTATTCAAATCAAGTCTTTTATATAAAGAGAAAGGCATAACACTAACACCATCTCCTAAATCGCACAAAGCAGTTTTCACATAATTCTTTTTGATGGAGCAAGGTATAGTTGGTATTCCCGGATCTCCAAGTTTTTTAGGTACTCCATCTTTAAAAGTATAATTATTAAGCATACTGGAGATTTCAACTTCCGGTATTTTTGTCTTATTTGTCATGATTTCTTTCATATACTTTGCATAAGGAGGCATTTTCAAGATATCAGTCGAGCGAGTACGCAAAAAGACTGGCCTCAGCATTTCAGCAAAGCGTTCAAATTCTTCATCATCATTCTTTTTAGTTGACTTAGGTGGAAAAGGCATAGGTTTTTGAACCCACAGTTCTCTTTCTTTACCGTGTTTTCTAGCAATAAAGTCTCTTTTATCATACCTTTTATTCTTAGGTTGTGGGTTATCAAGATCAACAGGTGGTTCTATCTCAACATCATTATCTGGCTCTTTATTATTTGTTTGAGAGTCTTCATGAACATCAGCATTATCTTTTTCATTATCACCAGGCGAGTGTTCATTACTAGATTGAGTTTCAGCTTCAGAGATAGAAGTTTCATTCTCATTATTACGAGGTTTCTCTATTTCAGGTTCACTAGGAGCATGCAAAGTCCTATCATTTTTTCTTCCCCTTTTTCTTTTTAGAAGAACTAGGTGCACTAGTGTTAGCTCTTTGCGAATCTTGTTCAATTTTTTTGGGTGTCCCTCAGGATAAAATGGTTCCTGAGTCATTTTACCTCCTCTAGTTGCAACTCTAACAGCAAAGTTATGCATATTATTATTTATTTCATCAAGAAATTGTCTTTGTGATTTAGCAACTTGTTCTAACTAAGTTTGAACCATAGAAGCATGCTTTCCAACACCTCTAACATCATTTGATATTATAAATAACAAGTCACTCAAGCAAGCAATCATATTAGAATTGTATTTAAATTGTTTCATAACATTTGCATTGAAGTGATCTTGTTTTCTAATATAATTTTCAGACTCATAAAGGCATTGGCTAGGATGCATATTGTGAGGATTATCATTATCATTGAACTTCATAAGAGAATTTACTCTACCACCTTAGGCAGTGGTGGTGTATTAAGCCCATGTATTTCTTCAATAGGAGGTAAGAATTTTAACATCCTCAGCTTTAATACCTTTTTCCTTCATAGATTTCTTTGCCTCTTGCATATCTTTAGGACTGGGATATAATATAGCCCTCTTCTTCGGAGTGGGTTTAGCCGGTGGTTCAGGAAGAGTCCAATCATCATAATTTTTCAATATATTATTCAATAATTCTTTAGCTTGTCCAATAGTTCGTTCCCTGAAAACACAACCAGCACAACTATCTAGGAAGTCCCTAGAAACATCGGTTAGTCCATTATAGAAGATATCAAGTATTTCGTTTTTCTTAAGAGGATGATCAGGAAAAGCATTAAGTAATTGGCAAAGCCTCCCCCAAGCTTGTGGGAGACTCTCTTCTTTAATTTGAACAAATTTAAATATTTCCTGCAAGGCAGATTGTTTCTTATGAGCAGGGAAATATTTTTCAGAGAAGTAATAAATCATATCCTGGGGACTACGCACACAACTAGGAGCAAGAGTATTGTACCAAACTTTAGCATCACCCTTTAATGAGAACGGAAATAATATGAGAATAAAGTAGTAGCGAGTTTTCTCATCATGAGTAAAAAGGGTGGCTATGTCATTCAACTTAGTAAGATGCGTGGTACCTCTTGAGCATGCATTGGTTTTCCCTTGAAGAGGAAAGGGTGATGCAGCACGGTAGCGTAAGTATTTCCCTCAGTTTTTGAGAACCAAGGTATCAATCCAGTAGGAGGTAACACGCAAGTCACCTAGTACCTGCACAAACAAACAAGAACCTCACAAGCAACGCGATAAAGGGGTTGTCAATCCCTTCACAGCCACTTACGAAAGTGAGATCTGATAGAGATAATAAGATAAATATTTTTGGTATTTTTATGATATAGATTGGAAAATAAAGATTGCAAAATAAACAACGATATAAATAGTAATGTCGGGGAAACAGATCCTCGAGCACCTATGGGGCCGGCGGACCGGGCCCCTTTCGGTTCGGCGGGGGGCGGAGATCGCACGAAGAGCAGATCGAGGCGAAGCACACGAGCAGTTTACCCAGCTTCGGAGCTCTCCGGAGAGATAACACTCCTACTGCTGCTTGTCTGGTTCTATTCTGTTCTTGCTCTAGAGAGAGAGAGCGTAGTGTCTTTCTGGGTCACGAATGAGTCGAACCCCACCGAACCGGAACACCCTCTACGTTGCGCATGGGCCTCCTTTTATACGCCAAAGGGGTCACCGACAGGTGGCGATGCAGAGAAGGGTACAAATGTAAAAAGTGAGGTGGTTGGTACAGTTACTTGTACAGTGCACCCTACCTAACCCTGACGGCAGGGGACAAGGGCATTAAAGGCCCGTCTGAGTCGCCCAAACAGTGCAGAAAAGGACCGTTAGGGGCGCCACCGTTCGCCACGACAGCGATCTTGTCAGCTTCGCATGCCACTGCGCACCGCTGGCTGCACAGCCTCCCGCCACGCACGCCTGGAGAGGCCCCCAGAGCGACACGTTGGTGGATGCGCTGGAGCGTGGGCACAGAGTGGCCGCCTGCCGCGGCAAGCGCCTTGCCGCTGTTGTTATCTTGTCGGGTCCGGAAGCTTGTCGCTCACCGGGCCTCGAGGTACCTTGTTTGGTCTTCCCGGCAAGCTCCTCTTGCCAGGGCCTTGTTGCCTTGCCGGAGCGCGTGGCGCGTCACGGCAAGTTCTTTGGAGTGCCTCGGTTGGCCTTCCCGGCAAGCTCCTCTTGCCGGGGCCTTGTCTCCTGAGCTTAAATACTTTCTTCTTGAATGGCTCCAAGGGAACCTTGGAGGATCTTGGCGTTCGCCCGACAAGCTTTGCCGCGGGGTGCTGCAACTGCCCGTGCACAAGTTCGGGGTACTAGGGTACCCCTATTCTAGTACACCGACAGGAGCCCCCGGGCCTGGGCCAGACACGGTGCCGAGCACTATTGGGCCAGGCCCAAGACAGGGCACGGGCACACGCAGACAGGGCCACACCGAATCTCGCTCCGTATCCACCGCGCTCTCCCATAATGGCACGCGTTGAATGCGGCATCGTGGGAGAGATCGTGGGTGGTTGTTTATTCGGAAGGGCGAAACGTCCGCCCCGTCCCTCTTTATAAGCAGAGGAAACAGGGGCAGTTCGTTCCCCCTCGCTGGTTGCTGCTACTCCATCTTCAAGAACCTCCGCCGCTCCCCCCTTCTTCTCGAAGCCGAGAGAGCAGCGCTCCGCCCCCCATTGCCACTAGCATCACCACGCCGTCGACCTCCCTCACCACCTCCGCCATGGCCCTGAAAGCCGACAAGGGAAAGGGTGTGAAGTCGGCCGAGGCACAGCAGCTCGCGGCGCTGCGGAAGGAGCGGGCGATCTTCTCCCCTCAGCTCGGCGTGCAGGAGCTGAGGGAGTACTTCTACCTCTTTTGGGCGACGGAGACGCGTGCGCATCCGCGCACGAGGGTACTCCCGGCCGCTGCTTCGGAGCTGGCTCCAAACGGGTACCCATTCTTCGCGCTATTCTTCTATTGCGGGCTCTGCCCGCCCTTCTCGGAGTTCTTCTGTGATATCATGAACACATACGGCTTCCGCCTCCTTGACTTCACCCCCAACGCCGTTCTGACCATGGCAGTTTTCGCACATTTGTGCGAAAACTTTGTCGGAGTCCACCCCAGTGTTGCCCTTTTCCGCCACTACTTCATACCTCGGGTAGAGAGAGGAGAGCCGCTTGCCGGAGGGATTGCCTGGATCTCGAGAGTCGGCAAGAAGGAGGCGTACTTGGAGGGTGAGCTCCGCAGCAAGTGGGATGAGTGGAGAGCGGAGTGGTGCTGGATTGTCGAGGAGAATTCGCAGCCCTTCACCGCCGTGCGCCAAACTCCAATAGTGCGCGGCAATGACTGGAGCAACGTGGCCCCGGAAGACGAGAGGCTGAAGATCGCCATTACTAGGATCCTTCACCTCAGGCTTGCCGGGCTCACTGTAGGCGCTGTAGGCGCAGATTTCCCCCGCCGCCGCATCGCCCCCCTGCAGGAGAGGGGGAGGCCCGCCTGGGAATTCAAGAACTCAGCGGACATCATGAGGCTGCGGCCGGGCCTCAACTACAACTTCACCGTCTTGGAGCTGGATGCAATGCTCTTGGAGTTGTTCAAACGCGACCCCCAGCACCCATTCACGCTGCCGAGGGGCGTTGTCCCATTATGCAACAATTCTTTGCTTGACTGGATCCGCGCCATGATGCCGTTGTGTGATTCGCACGGAATCGTTCCAACTTGGCAAGAGCCTGCGGATGACGTCGTGCAAGCGTTCTTCGACAACTTGGAAGAAGTGCCGGTCCGCGCTGACGAGCAGAAGAGCCTCACCTGTGACACCACCGATGAGGAGCTGCAGCGCATCGCCACTAGGGCGGAAGAGGTTGTGGACGCAGCTCCCGCGGGCGTGTTTGGGTTCACTGTGGAGGAGGCGGAGGCTGCAGAGGCGGCAAACCTTGCCGAGCGCGCGGAGTTCATTGGCGAGGAGGAGCCTGCCGGTTCCAAAGCCGAGCCGAGCGAGGCCGGCGAGGAGGAGCCCGAGCCTTCAGAAAACTTGCCGCAGGCGGAGCCCCCGGCCCCGCCAAGAAGGCGCCTTCGCAGGGCCGGGGACGCAGCGGGGCGGCAGCCGGCTCAACAGCCGCCGAGCCGTGCGACGCGCTCTACCGCGGCAAGCAATGTTGCCGCGGGAGCGCCCCATGCAACAGCGGCAACTGGAGCGCGATCTTCCCGGGCCACCGCCACCGCCCCCGCCAAGCGGGCAAGGGACCCTACTCCTCCGCCTCGCCGTACCGGAGGAGGGCCGGACTTCGATCTTTCCGCGCTCAGCTCCGACAAGGAGGAAGAAGAGTAAGTTTCTTTGGTGCTCTTGTAGTTCTTCAATCTTGCTGTTTGTATGTTGTATCTGACTTGCTCCAATCTGGACTCCTTTCTTTTCAGGACGCTGGCCCAGAGAGCGGCGAAGAGGGCCAAGGCCATGGTGATTGTCATCGAGGATGACCCCATCGTGTCAGTAGGAGGTGGGTCCGAGACCACCTTGACGGACCCGGCAATCACTCCTCAAAGCAGCCCCCAGCGCAGTCCCCACCGTAAGTTCATAGTTTAGCCTTCTGTTGCCGGGTGCGCTTGAGTGCTTTTTCCTTTGTTGATATCTTACTTGTTGATTTGTGTAGGAGCAGAGCCACGACATCAGGAGCGCCCGGAAGCTGGTCCCTAAGTGCCATCTGCTTCGACTACGCCGCCAAGGGAGGGGTTCCCGGTAAGGGAGCGCTCTCCGGCAAGAGAGAACTCTCCGGCAAGGGACAGCACCATCGATCCTGCGGCGACCGAGGCCGCAACTGCAGATCTTGGCGCAGGTAATTCACTTGTCCAAAAACTTTCCCTTGGGTTCTTCTTCTTCTGATTTTCTTCTCTTGGATTTTTGATTGATTTTCCTCCCTTCTTCGTTCTTCAGACCCCTCTGCTACTGAGCCAATGGAGACAGAGGGCGCCGGCGAGGAAGGGGCCGGTGCTGATGAGACCGCCGGCGAGGAGGCCGCCAGGGCTGCCGCTACAGAAGCCGGCGAGGGGTCGGGCGATCGCACTAATGACCCTGAGGCCGCAGGAGCGCCAGGCGCTGCGCCGACCGCCGATCCCTCTGCCGCTTCTGCGGAGCCGGGCTCTGAGGAGCCCCAGCCCGGCGCCTACTTGAAGGCCGGCGACAATATCTTCATCAAGCTACCCTGGGCGTCGAGCTCCAGGGCGCCAGTCGAGGGGGAAACTTTCGACGGGAAGGTGCTCGCCTCTGCTGGATTGTCGTTGGTTGACGCGCCGAGCAGCAGCAGCGACGAGCCTGAGGAGGAGCAGCTGCTGCGGAAGCTGCTGTCACTCTACCGCGCCCGGCAAGCCAAGCTGGCTTCCCAGGAAGCGCTTGTCGCGAAGGCAGGAGTTGACATGGAGAAGCGCGCGGAGGAGCTCCGGGGCCACAATCAAGAAGCTATCCGGTCCCTGGCGCAGGAGCGGGAGCGACTCGACGAGGAGCGCACGGCCTTCCTTCTCGAGAAGGCCGAAGCTAAGGAGGAGCAAAGGCTGGCCGCCGAGAAGCAGTCTGCGCGGGAAGGTGAACTAGTGTAGCGGAAGGCCAACCTCGACAGCTACGAGGAAGAGCTCGCCGAGCGCGAGCAAGCACTTGGCGGGGTGGTCAAGGAGGCAAAGGACACTGCGGCAATTGCAGAGGCCGCCAAGAAAGAGCTGGAGGAGAAGGTGGCGCAGCTGGAGGCCAACATTGGGAAGAGCGGCGAGGAGCTTGCCGCGCTGAAGCGTGAGCGTGAGAAGGATGCTGCCGCCCATGGTGAGCTGCAAGGTCTTCTTGCTGAGAGGGGCAAGGAGCTCAGCGCCGCCAAGGATTCCAAAGCAGACCTGGAGCTGAAGCTGGCCACGCTGACACAGACGCTGGAGGCCGTCAAGTAGCAGGAGAAGACCTTGTCAGAGAAGGTCAAGGCTGACGCGGCGCTGCTGGAGAGCATTGCAGTTACCCAGAACTCGTTCAGAGACACTGTGGAGCACTGGACCGAGGGTCTGGTGAACATTGCCGCAGTCATCAACGAGGAGCTGGCGCATCTGGGGATGGAGGACTTTGAGTATCCTTCCGACGAGAGTCTTCAACCCAGCACCAAGCTCAGCCTGTTCTTCAAGGGCGTGGCGACGGCACTCCAGCGGCTCCGGGAGAAGATCCCGAAGCAGCTGGCCGATGAGTCGCGCAAAATCTGCGCTGGGGTTCTCCAGAAGGTGCTGATGAAGGTGGCCTTCTGCAATCCAGGCCTCAGCTTCACCAACGTCCTCAGGTCCTTGCCGCCTGACGCCGATCTGGATGCACTCAAGGCCCTTGTCGCACCCATTGTGGACAAGGTGAGCGAGATCAAGAGGGTCGAGGGCGGACGCGTAGACTAGGCCGTCCATTTCTTCTTTTCCCTTGCCGCTGCTAATCATGTTATGAAAACATTCTGTTAGAGCTGCGAGAAGTTATCTTGTAATATAACTTTATTTCTGTTATCAATTGCTATGTTATTTCCTCTACTAGATTCCTTCCTTTGTATGTTTTTACCCTACGCTTCTAGGGAACATGTCGGCGCAGGCACCCGAGCCGCGAGCGCTGAGTGCAGAACTTCAGCAGCCTGCTGGTGGCGCTGCTTTCGACAAGAAACCTTGTCGCGACTAGATGGAGCACACTTAAGCTGTTGAGCGGACTCGAAACAAAGTAAGGGCGCAACTAGCCACGAGTTGGTTCCTCCGCGCACAGGTTTTCCATACAAAGCAGGGTCGTTCGAGGAAGATAACTCAAAAATTTAAAAATTGATTGCTCAAACTTTGGCAACTTAGCTTTTCTGTCGTTTGCTTCCCGGCAAAGCAAGACTTCGCTTGAACGACGCCTGGTCCATACCACAATCTTCTCCTTCCCCCCCCCCCCGGCAAACATGTGTGTGAGGGAACCTCCTTTTCCTTTGTTAAAAAAGAAGAAAGAAGAGAAAATAACGATTTGAGCCCTTCGGCTCGTTATTGCTTACCGGATGTAGGTGCTGCACAAAGTGTCAGATAACGCATGCGAGAAAGAAACTAATGCATGAAATGGACAAGTTGTGCGGAGCACATGGGGTTCTTTTTATGCACGGGATCTGCGCCCGGCTTTGTACAAAGGATTACATGCAACAGCGGCAAGACTTGTACAAAAGGTGGTTGCCGGAACGGGGTTCCGGCAACCGCACCCTACGGGAAAAACTTACGAAGATGTTCTATGTTCCAGGAGTTGCTCACCGGAATGGCATCTTCGGTCTCAAGGCGGACAGCGCCGGGCCTTGTGACTCGTCTCACCCGATAAGGGCCTTCCCACTTCGGCGTCAACTTGTTGGAATTCTTGGCGGACTGAACGCGCCGAAGAACAAGGTCGCCTTCCTCGAAGCTTCTGGCTTTAACTTTGCGGCTATGGTAGCGGCGCAAAGCTTGCTGGTATCGAGCAGCTCGTACAGCAGCCTGAAGACGATCTTCCTCAAGGAGCAGCGCGTCGTCTTGTCGCAGCTGTTCTTGCTCAAACTCATCATAAGCGAGCACTCGAGGCGATCCGTATACGAGTTCCGTGGGGAGAACTGCCTCTGCTCCGTAGACTAGAGCGAAAGGTGTCTGGCCAGTGGCTCGATTTGGCGTCGTTCTGATCGACCAAAGAACCACTGGCAGCTCCTCGATCCAGTTTCTTCCGCACTTGCGCAGCATGTCGAAAGTTCTGGTCTTGAGCCCGCGCAACACTTCAGCATTTGCCCTCTCTGCTTGACCGTTGCTTCTCGGATGAGCAACAGAAGCGAAGCAGACCTTGGCGCCAAGGTCCTGGACGTACTGCATGAAGGTGCGGCTCGTGAATTGTGTGCCGTTGTCGGTGATGATCCTGTTAGGGATCCCGAAACGGCAAACAATTGACCTGAAGAACTTGACTGCTGACTGTGCTGTCACCTTCCTCACTGGTTGCACTTCCGGCCACTTTGTGAACTTGTCGATTGCGACGTACAAGTACTCAAAGCCCCCGACATCTCGGGGGAAAGGGCCGAGGATATTGAGCCCCCAGACCGAAAATGGCCAGGATAAAGGGATCGTCTGGAGAGTTTGAGCTTGCGGGTGTATCTGTTTGGAGTGGAACTGGCACGCTTCACACTTGGTTACTTGTGCAGTTGCATCCTGGAGGGCTGTCGGCCAAAAGAAGCCTTGCCGGAAAGCTTTGCCGGCAAGTGCCCTTGCGCCTATGTGGTGGCCACATATGCCTCCATGTATCTCTGCCAACAGCTTTTGTCCATCTTCCCGGCAAATACACTTCAATTTCACACCGTTGAGTCTTCTTCTGTACAGTATGCTATCGACAAACTAGTACATACTTGACTCCCGGGCTACTCTTTCCGCTTCTTCTTGCTCTTCGGGAAGTTCTCCTGTCTGAAGGAAATGGACAATCTGCTGTGCCCATGCTGGAGCTTGTGGCTCGACAACAAGGACTAAAGGCACATCTGCTGCTGCGGGAACATCCGCTTCTACGGCAAGGACTTGCGGCCCTGCCGGAGCTTGATGTTCCCCGGCAAGCTTGCCGGAGCAAAACTTGTCGGGAGCGTCTGCTTCAACGGAACAAACCATAAGGTTTGCCGGAGCAGACTGCCCCTCAGCATTCTTGGTGTTGATCTTGGGGACTTTCTTGGCGGCGGCTTCGGGGAGCTCTGCCGGAAAGTAGTCGCCAGAAACCAACTTCCTCTTCTTGCTTTGTCCAGTTGAGGGTGCTATGGATGGCTGAGTCAACTTGAGCACAAAGATCCCTGGTTCCACAGGTAACTTTAGTGCGGCGCACTTTGACAGGCCATCAGCAATGTCATTCTGAGCTCTCGGGATATGTTCCATCTCTAGGCCGTCAAAGTGCTCTTCTAGCTTCCTTACTTCATCAACATATGCTTCCATCAATGGACTCTGGTAGTTCTTGTTCACTTGGCGGACGACAAGCTGTGAGTCACCCCTGACAATGAGCTTCTTGATCCCAAGGTCTGCTGAGATTCTGAGACCGGCAAGCAATCCTTCATACTCTGCAGTATTGTTGGTTGCTTGCTCCTTGCGAAAGTGCATCTGGACTACGTATTTGAGGTGCTCTCCGGTGGGTGCGACAAGCAGCACGCCCGCACCAGCGCCTTGCAGTGAGAAGGCACCATCAAAGTACATCAGCCACTCTCTGCTTGCCTCTTTGACGGGGATGCTCGTCTTGGAATTTCTTCATCTGGGGTTGGCGTCCACTCTGCTATGAACTCTGCCAATGCTCTGCTTTGGATAGTTGAAGTGCTCTCAAACTTGAGGCCAAAGCTTGACAGTTCCAGCGCCCACTCGACAATCTTGCCTGTTGCTTCTGGATTTTGCAGTATCCTCTTCAGCGGAAAGCAAGTGACGACTGTGATTTCATGTGCTTGGAAGTAATGGCGCAGCTTTCTCGAGGCCATGAGAAGGCCGAAAAGCAACTTCTGCACACCAGGGTACCTTGATCTAGCCCCCTGCAGAAGGGAACTGACAAAGTAAACTGGACGCTGCACCATTCTCCTCTGCATCTTATCATGCTCCTGCGCAGATCCATCTTTGTCGGGACCAGAGCTTGTCGGCGAAGCCCCCTGCTTGTCACTGGATGCATCTGCCGTGGTTGCTGGCTCATCATCTGCCTCTCTCTCCGCTACTAACGCAGCACTAACCACTTGATTGGTTGCCGCTATGTACAGCAGCAACTTCTCTTGCGGCTTAGGTGCGACAAGTGTTGGAGTGGAGGACAGGTATCTCTTCAAGTCCTGCAGCGCAGCCTCCGCCTCCGGAGTCCATTTCATTGGACCTGCCTTTTTCAAAATTTTGAAAAATGGCAGGGCGCGCTCAGAAGATCTAGAGATAAACCTGCTGAGAGCAGCCACGCAACCGGCAAGCCTTCGTACATCCTTGACGCGCTTTGGTGCTTCGATCTGCTCAATGGCCTTGATCTTGTTGGGATTGGCTTCAATTCCCCGCTGAGACACGAAGAACCCGAGAAGCTTGCCGGAAGGGACTCCAAACATGCACTTCTCGGGGTTAAGCTTGAGGTTGATTTTGCGCAGATTTGCAAATGTCTCGCCTAAATCTTGAATCAGGGTCGCCCTGTTCTTGCTCTTGACCACTATGTCATCCATGTAAGCTTCCACATTTCTGTGCATTTGCAGCTCCAAAGCATGGTGGACTACCCTTGCGAATGTTGAACCAGCATTCTTCAAACCGAAAGGCATCCGTACGAAGCAGTATGTGCCACACGGGGTGATAAATGCGGTTTTCTCTTCATCCTCTTCTGCCATGAAGATCTGATGGTACCCTGAGTATGCATCAAGAAATGAAAGCAGATCACATTCGGCTGTGGAGTCAACAATCTGGTCAATGCGCGGCAAGGGAAATGGGTCTTTGGGACAAGCTTTATTAACATCAGTGAAGTCAATACAAAGTCTCCATTTCCCGTTAGCCTTGCGCACAACAACGGGATTGGCCAACCACGTGGGATGGAGCACTCCTCTGACAAGGCCTGCTGCTTCCAACTTCTTGATTTCTTCTGTTTCCTGACTCTTTGCTTGACGCTCCACTTCCTGCTTCCTGACTCTTTGCTTGACGGGCCGCGCATGAGGACAGACGGCAAGGTGGTGCTCAATTACTTTCGTGGGAACACCGGGGATATCAGACGGTTGCCACGCAAACACGTCGACATTCGCCCATAGGAAAGCAACGAGCGCGCTTTCCTATTTGGGGTCAAGAGTGGCGCTGATGGTGAAGGTACCACCAGCGCCATCCTCCTTGGCGGACACCTTCTTGGTCTCAGGTGGAGCTGCCATTGCCTTCTTACACTTGCCGATGGAGCTCAATGGTGCGTCCTCGACGGTAGCGCAGCACTCCGAAGAGGTGCGCTTGCCGGAGTGGGCATCAGAGCTCTTGCCGGACTTGGTCTTCTTCTTCCCCCCGGGAGCTTCAGCGGCAAGTGTCTTGCGTTCTGCTGCAGCTGCTGCTTCCGGGTAGATCTTGTCGGCACAGATAAGAGCATCCTTCTTGTCGCCAGGGACAGAGATGACACTTATCGGGCCTGGCATTTTCAGTACGTTGTACGCATAGTGAGAGGCTGCCATGAACTTGGCAAGTGCCGGACGGCCAAGGATTCCATTGTAAGGTAATGGAAAGTCAGCAACATCAAATGTGACCCTCTCAGTCCTGAAGTTCAGTTCACTGCCAAATGTTACCGGCAACGTGATCTTTCCCTTCGGCTTGCTCCTTCCCGGGTTGATTCCTTGAAATGTACCGGTCTCTTCGAGCTCGCTGTCAGGGATCTGGAGTTTCTGGAGCACCGCGGAGGAGATCAGGTTCAAACCGGCCCCGCCGTCAACTAGCATCTTAGTGACCTTGAGGTTGCGGATTGTTGGTGAAACCAACATCGGCAAGCACCCGACCGCAGTTATGCGATCCGGGTGGTCCTCAATATCAAAGATGATAGGCGTGCCGGACCATTTAAGAGGCTTGCGTGACTCGACGGGTGGTTCTGCCGCATTAACTTCCCGCACCCACTGCTTGAGCTGACGGTGCGAGGTATGCAGAGAAGCACCACCGTCAATGCACAGGACCTCCGTGGCTTTCTGGAACTCCTGCTCGTCAGTCTCCTCGTCATCCATGTCTTCATCGTCGTTGTCATCTTCATCCTTGTCGCGGCCGCGGGGAGGTCTGTCTCCTTGCCGCTGCTTGGCCTTGCCGCGGCGTCCTCCTCGGCCGGGACGTTTCTTGCCGGATCCCCCAGCACCTTCCTGGGCCTTCTCCTTGTCGCGCCGCTCATATTCAGCTTTCTGTTGCTCAACAAGCTGCTCGACTTTCTTACAGTTCTGGAGATCATGGCCCTTGGTGCGGTGGATCTTGCAATACTGCTTGTTGGTGCCGTCCTGCTTGTCGGCGACCGCCACCTCCGCGGCAACCTCCTTGCCGGAGTCACCAGTTTTGGCTTCCTTGGCGCCACCACCGTTGCCGGACTGCTCAACAACCAGCACCTCTTTGCCTTTCCTCCTTCTGTTGTTCCACCGCCGGTTTTTCCTTGACGGGGTAGCATCTTCACTGTCAGATCCTCCCGCTCCTATATTCTCTCCGGGGAGTCTCCTCCCTTCCTCAGCACGTGCACACTTGTCGGCCAGTGCATATAACTCACTGACGTCCCTGATCTTGCACATCGCCATTTCCTCCCGCATCCTGCGGTTCCGCACGTTCTGATGGAACACGCTGATCACCGCGGCAGGGTGGACTTCTGGGATGTTGTGCTGCACACTGCTGAATCTCTGAATGTGCTTGCGCAGGGGCTCTCCTTCCTTCTGGGCGAGCAGATGAAGATCACTCTCCTGGCCATGAGGCTTGTGTCCGCCTGTGAAGGCACCGACGAATTGATGGCACAGATCAGCCCAAGAGGATATTGAGTTGTCTGGCAAGTGCATGAGCCAAGATCTAACGTTGGGCTTGAGCACTAGCGGGAAGTAGTTGGCAAGGATCTTGTCATCCCGTCCCCCGGCAGCCTGCACCGTGATGGTGTAGATGTTGAGGAACTCTGACGGATGCGTCTTGCCGTCGTACTTCTCCGGTATGTCTGGCTTGAAGTTTTTCGTGCTGGGCCACTGGACTTGCCGCAGCTCACGAGTGAACGCAGGGCAACCTACCGCGTACGGCAGATCGTCTGGTTCCCCTGGCGCATGCATGTCATTAGAGGGCCCAGCGCACTTGTCGGATTGACGTCGCGCTTCTCTTTGGTGCTCGATGCGAGTTCGAGCGTCTTCTTGTTGCCGATCATGAAGGACTTGGCGCTGATCACGACGAGCTCGTGGATCCAACGATGCAGTGGAGTCGTTGTCGAGGTGGATCCGGCGAGTCGGCGATCTTGGCCTTCGGGGCGGTGATTGCATGGTAGTTGCACCTCCGCCCGTTTCGTCGCCACCGGCTCGCGCCTGGCGGCCCTGCCGCGGCGGTGACGCGCTCGGCCGCTGTGGAGTGTCGCCGTTGGCGTAGCCGATGAGACTCTGAATCGTGGCCCTCCATTCGTCGATCTTGTCCGACGTCGG
Organism: Triticum aestivum; assembly: GCF_018294505.1. Lineage (NCBI taxonomy): Eukaryota > Viridiplantae > Streptophyta > Magnoliopsida > Poales > Poaceae > Triticum > Triticum aestivum. Next base: position 398,328,515 of record NC_057809.1, read on the forward strand.
AGGGTAATCTAGGAGAAGTTGAGCTCGCGCCAAAGCTTCTGCTGGAGTGGTGGGTGGCAGTGGCGGACGGCGCGAGGAGCGGGACGTGCTCGAACTTCTAACTATGTTGGAAGGAGCAGTATCCCGTCCAAGCGAACGTGCCCCGCTCGTGCCAGCACGCTGGCATGCATGCTGGTCTTGAGCGCCCCGAGATCCACCAGCTTGGTCTTGGCCTATCATGCGTATGGCACTGCTGGTGCCATGACGCTGTTGGTCTTGCGCCTCCTGAGAGTGGCGTGGAACATGTACAGTCGCCGAGGTTTGTGCAGCCTTGTTCTTGGACCTGGCGGCATCATGAGCTTCCTCGTCGACGTCCATTCTTCCGCCGGCGTCCATTCCACCACCCATTTGCTCCAACGGTGGCGGAAGTGACGTGGATGGAGCGGCTGCCGCCAAAGTCTTCTTCTTCGGTGGCATGTTGATGAAGGGAATGAAGATCTAGCTCGTGTGAACACCGGATCAGGTTCACACAATCTCGACGCCCCCTACCTGGCGTGCCAAAGATGTCGGGGAAACTGATCCTCGAACACCTATGGGGCAGGCGGGCCGGGCCACTTTCGGTTCGGCGGGGGGCGAAGATCGCACGAAGAGCAGATCGAGGCGAAGCACACGAGCAGTTTACCCAGCTTCGGAGCTCTCCAGAGAGATAACACTCCTACTTCTGCTTGTCTGGTTCTATTCTGTTCTTGCTCTAGAGAGAGAGAGCGTAGTGTCTTTCTGGGTCACGAATGAGTCGAACCCCACCGAACCCGAACCCCCTCAACATTGCGCATGGGCCTCCTTTTATACGCCAAAGGGGTCACCGACAGGTGGCGACGCAGAGAAGGGTACAAATGTAAAAAGTGAGGTGGTTGGTACAGTTACTTGTACAGTGCACCCTACCTAACCCTGACGGCAGGGGACAAGGGCATTAAAGGCCCGTCTGAGTCGCCCAAACAGTGCAGAAAAGGACCGTTAGGGGCGCCACCGTTCACCACGACGGCGATCTTGTCAGCTTCGCATGCCACTGCGCACCGCTGGCTGCACAGCCTCCCGCCACGCGCGCCTGGAGAGGCCTCCAGAGCGGCACGTTGGTGGATGCGCTGGAGCGTGGGCACAGAGTGGCCGCCTGCTGCGGCAAGCGCCTTGCTGCTATTGTTATCTTGTAGGGTCCGGAAGCTTGTCGCTCACCGGGCCTCGAGGTACCTTGTTTGGTCTTCTCGGCAAGCTCCTCTTGCCGGGGCCTTGTTGCCTTGCCGGAGCGCGTGGCGCGTCGCGGCAAGTTCTTTGGAGTGCCTCGGTTGGCCTTCCCGGCAAGCTCCTCTTGCCGGGGCCTTGTCTCCTGAGCTTAAATACTTTCTTCTTGAATGGCTCCAAGGGTACCTTGGAGGATCTTGGCGTTCCCCCGGCAAGCTTTGCCGCGGGTTGCTGCAACTGCCCGTGCACAAGTTCGGGGTACTAGGGTACCCCTATTCTAGTACACCAACAAGTAAATAGATATGAAAATAATATGATGGAAGATAGACCCGGGGGCCATAGGTTTCACTAGTGCCTTCTCTGAAGAAAGCAAATTCTACGGTGGGTGAACAAATTACTGCCGAGCAACTGATAGAAAAGCAAATAATTATGAGAATATCTAGGCATGATCATGTATATAGGCATCATGTCCGCGACAAGTAGACCGAAATGATTCTGCATCTACTACTATTACTCCACACATCGACTGCTATCCAGCATGCATCTAGAGTATTAAGTTCATAAGAACAGAGTAACGCATTAGGCAAGATGGCCTGATGTAGAGGGATAAACTCAAGCAATATGATATAAACCCCATCTCTTTATCCTTGATGGCAACAATACAATATGTGCCTTGTTGCCCCTGTTGTCACTGGGAAAGGACACCGCAAGATTGAAACCAAAGCTAAGCACTTCTCCCATTGCAAGAAAGATCAATCTAGTAGTCCAAACCAAACTGATAATTCGAAGAGACTTGCAAAGATATTTAAATCATGCATAAAAGATTTCAGAGAAGAATCAAATATTGTTCATAGATAATCTTGATCATAAACCCACAATTCATCGGATCTCGACAAACACACCGCAAAAAGAATTACATCGAATAGATGTCCAAGAGAATCAATGGGAACTTTGTATTGAGATTCAAAGAGAGAGAAGAAGCCATATAGCTAATAACTATGGACCTGAAGGTATGTGGTAAACTACTCACACATCATCGAAGAGGCTATGGTGTTGATGTAGAAGCCCTCCGTGATCGATTCCCCCTCCGGCAAAGCGCCGGAAAAGGCCCCAAGATGGGATCTCACGGGTATAGAAGGTTGCGGCGGTGGAAATAGGGTTTCGTGGTGCTCCTGGATGTTTTCTGGGTATGTGGGTATATATAGGAGGAAGAATTATGTCGGTGGAGCTGTGAGAGCCCCACAAGGGTGGGGGGCTCACCTACCCCCCTGGCCGCGCCCTCCTGCCTCGTGGCCTCCTGGCTTCTTTCTTGATGTCCACTCCAAGTCTCCTGGATCACGTTTGTTCCAAAAATAACTCTCCTGAAGGTTTCATTCCATTTGGATTCTGTTTGATATTCCTTTTTTGCGAAACACTGAAATAGGCAAAAAAGACAGCAATTTGCACTAGGCCTTTGGTTAGTAGGTTGGTCCCAAAAATAATATAAAAAGGTATATTAAAGCCCATTAAACATCCAAAATAGATAATATAATAGCATGGAACAATCAAAAATTATAGATATGTTGGAGACGTATCAAGCATCCCCAAGCTTAATTCCTGCTCGTCCTCGAGTAGGTAAATGATAAAACAGAATTTTTGATGTGGAATGCTACCTAGCATAATTCTCAATGTAATTTTCTTTATTGTGGCATGAATGTTTAGATCCGAAAGATTCAAGACAAAATTTTAATATTGACACAAAAATAATAATACTTCAAGCATACTAGCAAAGCAATCATGTCTTCTCAAAATAACATGGCCAAGGAAAGTTATCCCTACAAAATCATATAGTATGGCTATGCTCTATATTCACCACACAAAGTATTTAAATCATGCAAAAACCCGATGACAAGCCAAGCAATTGTTTTATACTTTTGGTGTTCTCAAACTTTTTCAATCTTCACGCAATATATGGGTGTGAGCCATGGACATAGCACTATAGGTGGAATAGAATGGTGGTTGTGCAGAAGACAAAAGGAGAAGATAGTCTCATATCAACTAGGCATATCAATGGGCTATGAAGATGCCCATCAATAGATATCAATGTGAGTGAGTAGGGATTGCCATGCAACGGATGCACTAGAGCTATAAGTGTATCAAAGCTCAACAGAAGAACTAAGTGAGTGTGCATCCAACTTTCTTGCTCACGAAGACCTAGGGCATTTTGAGGAAGCCCATCATTGGAATATACAAGCCAAGTTCTATAATGTAAAATTCCCACTAGTATATGAAAGTGATAACATAGGAGACTCTCTATCATGAAGATCATGGTGCTACTTTGAAGCACAAGTGTGGTAAAAGGATAGTAGCATTGTCCCTTCTCTCTTTTTCTCTCATTTTTTCTTTGGGCCTTTTCTCTCTTCTTTTTTATGACCTCTTTTTTCATCCAGAGTCTCATCCCGACTTGTGGGGGAATCATAGTCTCCATCATCCTTTCCTCACTTGGGACAATGCTCTAATAATAATGATCATCACACTTTTATTTACTTACAACTCAAAATTACAACTCGATACTAGAACAAAATATGACTCCATGTGAATGCCTCTGGCAGTGTACCGGGATGTGCAATGAATCAAGAGTGACATGTATGAAAGAATTATGAACGTGGCTTTGCCACAAATATGATGTCAACTACATGATCATGCAAAGCAATATGACAATGATGTAACGTGTCATAGCAAACGGAACGGTGGTAAGTTGCATGGCAATATATCTTGGAATGGATATGGAAATGCCATAATATGTAGGCATGGTGGCTGTTTTGAGGAAGGTATAAGGTGGGTGTATGGTACCGGCGAAAGTTGCGCGGTACTAGAGAGGCTAGCAATGGTGGAAGGGTGAGAGTGTGTATCATCCATGGACTCAACATTAGTCATAAGAACTCACATACTTATTGCAAAAATCTATTAGTTACCAAAACAAAGTACTACGCGCATGCTCCTAGGGGGATAGATTGGTAGGAAAAGACCATCACTCGTCCCCGACCGCCACTCATAAGGAAGGCAATCAATAAATAAATCATGCTCCGACTTCATCACATAACGGTTCACCATACGTGCATGCTACATGAATCACAAACTTTGAACAAGTATTTCTCAAATTCACAACTACTCAACTATCATGACTCTAATATCACCATCTTCATATCTCAAAACAATCATCAAGTATCAAACTTCTCATAGTATTCAATGCACTTTTTATGATAGTTTTTATTATACCCATCTTGGGTGCCTATCATATTAGGATTAATTTTGTTGCCATAGCAAATTACCATTCTGTTCTAAAAGACTCCCAAAATAATATAAGTTAAGCATGAGAGATCAATGATTTCTATAAAATAAAACCACCACCGTGCTCTAAAAAGATATAAGTGAAGCACTAGAGCAAAATTATCTAGCTCAAAAGATATAAGTGAAGCACATAGAGTATTCTAATAAATTCCAATTCATGTGTGTCTCTCCAAAAGGTGTGTACAGCAAGGATGATTGTGGTAAACTAAAAAGTAAAGACTCAAATCATACAAGATGCTCCAAGCAAAACACATATCATGTGGTGAATAAAAATATAGCCTCAAGTAAAGTTACCGATAGACGAAGACGAAAGAGGGGATGCCTTTCGGGGCATCCCCAAGCTTAGGCTTTTGGTTGTCCTTGAATTTTACCTTGGGGTCCCTTGGGAATCCCCAAGCTTAGGCTCTTGCCACTCCTTATTCCAAAATCGATCAAATCTTTACCCAATACTTGAAAACTTCACAACACAAAACTCAACAGAAAATCTCATGAGCTCCGTTAGTATAAGAAAACAAACCACCACTTAAAGGTACTGTAATGAACTCATTATTTATTTATATTGGTGTTAAACCTACTGTATTCCAACTTCTCTATGGTTCATACCCCCCGATACTAGCCATAGATTCATCAAAATAAGCAAACAACACATAAAAAACAGAATCTGTCAAAAACAGAACAGTCTGTAGCAATCTATAGATTTCGAATACTTCTGTAACCCCAAAAATTCTAAAATAAACTGGTGGACATGAGGAATTTATCTATTAATCATGTGCAAAAAGAATCAACCTAATCGCACTCTCCAGTAAAAAAATGGCAGCAAATCTCGTGAGTGCTAAAGTTTCTGTTTTTTACAGCAAGATCGCAAAGACTTCCCCCAAGTCTTCCCAAAGGTTCTACTTGGCACAAACACTAATTAAAAGCATAAACCACATCTAAACAGAAGCTAGATGAATTATTTATTACTAAATAGGAACAAGAAACAAGAAACAAAAATGAAATTGGGTTGCCTCCCAACAAGCGCTATCGTTTAACTCCCCTAGCTAGGCATAAAAAAAGAATAGATCTAGGTATTGCTATGATAATGATAAGGTAAATCGCGAAAACTCATCTCATACTCCCTACGTTCAGCAGCAAGCTTTCTTTCTGCAACCAAAGTTATTCAAAAGGGCTAAATTTAATGGGACAAAAGTCCCCAAGATCAAACTCGGGAGGTATTGGTTCCTCCTTTGGCCCCTCATATTGCACAACTAATTCATCATTATAAGCATTCTTTTGGCAAAAAGTCACGAGCCTTTGTTCAAGGGAAAAACCTAACCAATAGTTCTGGATAGAAAAATTATCATTAAGTTTAGAGATCCTGTCAACAAGAACATCGGTAGGAACCTTCTTTCTAAGGTTTTCGTTAAAAGCAACATGATCTAAAGATCGTAAGCGCATTATGTCCTCCTGATAAAAAAGGATTGCTTCTTTGGGAGGACGGCCGGAATACACCCTATAATGCACAAAAAATTCATTGGCCTCCTTTGTTATAAATCTGAACTCATGAGCTAAAAAGATGGTAGTTGCTCGCTTAACAAGAGAATGCTCAATATTAGAAAATTCTAGAAAGATCCTTTGTATGAAAGGATGCATATGGATAAATTGTCTTTCATGTTCAACCACAAGAAATGATATAGCATCCGCAAGACTACTAGTTTTATGAAGAATAGACCCGCTCATGGTGGGCAAAGCACCGGCACAAGTAAAGAAATCTTGAATAACTCCTTTTCCAATAATATTACCACTACCAATCCGAAACTTTTTAGTGTGTAAAATAGTAGGTTCTTCATGAGGATCATTAAAAGCATCAAAGTTTTCCATGTTATTACCACTATCCTTATCAATGATAACCTCCCCAATTTTAGACATGATGGCAGCAAGTTGCTCAAAGAACGAGCACACAATAGGCAAGAAAAAGAGCAACGAAGATGAGGTGAGCGGAAAAAAGGGCGAATAAAACGGCAAGGGTGAAGTGGGGAGAGGAAAACGAGAGTCAAATGGCAAATAATGTAATGCGAGGGATAAGAGTTTGTGATGGGTACTTGCTATGTCTTGACTTGATGCAACCTCCCCGGCAACGGTGCCAGAAATCCTTCTTGCTACCTCTTGAGCATGCGTTGGTTTTCCCTTGAAGAGGAAAGGGTGATATAGCATAGTAGCGTAAGTATTTCCCTCAGTTTTTGAGAACCAAGGTATCAATCCAATAGGAGGTAACACGCAAGTCACCTAGTACCTGCACAAACAAACAAGAACCTCGCAAGCAACGCGATAAAGGGGTTGTCAATCCCTTCACGGTCACTTACGAAAGTGAGATCTGATAGAGATAATAAGATAAATATTTTTGGTATTTTTATGATATAGATTGGAAAATAAATATTGGAAAATAAAAAACGATAGAATTAGTAAATAGATATGAAAATAATATGATGGAAGATAGACCTGGGGGCCATAGGTTTCACTAGTGGCTTCTCTCAAGATAGAAAATTCTACGGTGGGTGAACAAATTACTGCCAAGCAATTGATAGAAAAGCAAATAATTATGAAAATATCTAGGGATGATCATGTATATAGGCATCACGTCCACGACAAGTAGACCGAAATGATTCTGCATCTACTACCATTACTCCACACATCGACCGCTATCCAGCATGCATCTAGAGTATTAAGTTCAAAAGAACAGAGTAACGCATTAGGCAAGATGACATGATGTAGAGGGATAAACTCAAGCAATATGATATAAACCCCATATTTTTATCCTTGATGGCAACAATACAATACGTGCCTTGCTGCCCCTGCTGTCACTAGGAAAGGACACCGCAAGATTGAACCCAAAGCTAAGCACTTCTCCCATTGCAAGAAAGATCAATCTAGTAGGGCAAACCAAACTGATAATTCGAAGAGACTTGCAAAGATATTTAAATCATGCATAAAAGATTTCAGAGAAGAATCAAATATTGTTCATAGATAATCTTGATCATAAACCAACAATTCATCGGATCTCGACAAACACACCACAAACAGAATTACATCAAATAGATCTCCAAGAGAATCAAGGAGAACTTTGTATTGAGATCCAAAGAGAGAGAAGAAGCCATCTAGCTAATAACTATGGACCCGAAGGTCTATGGTAAACTAATCACACATCATCGGAGAGGCTATGGTGTTGATGTAGAAGACCTTCGTGATCGATTCCCCCTCCGGCAGAGCGCCGAAAAAGGCCCCAAGATGGGATCTCATGAGTACAGAAGGTTGCGTTGGTGGAAATAGGGTTTCGTGGTGCTCCTGGTTGTTTTTGGGGTATATGGGTATATAAAGGAAGAAGAAGTACATCGGTGGAGCTGTGAGGGGCCCACGAGGGTGGGGGCGCCTACCGCACTGGCTGCGCCCTCCTGCCTCGTGGCATCCTTGCTTATTTCTCGACGTCCACTCCAAGTCTCCTGGATCACATTTGTTCCAAAAATAACTCTCCTGAAGGTTTCATTCTGTTTAGATTCCGTTTGATATTCCTTTTCTACGAGACACTCTAATAGCCAAAAAAACAACAATTTGCACTAGGCCTTTGGTTAGTAGGTTAGTCCCAAAAATAATATTAAAGGTATATGAAAGCCCATTAAACATCCAAAACAGATAATACAATAGCATGGAACAATCAAAAATTATAGATACCGTTGGAGACGTATCAATGTGCCACAACAGTTTCAGTTTCATAACCATGGAAAGGGTCAGATGCAACCAAAGTAATTAACTCTGGGTCGACAGAGAATTCATAATCCTTATCATCAATAAAGATAGGTGAAGTAGCAAACTTAGGATCACATTTCATTCTAGCATTCAGACATTTTTCTTTATACTTGCATAATAATTTCTCTAGATCATCTCTATCTCTGCAAGCAAGAATATATCTAGTTGTTTCTTCACTCATAACATAACCTTCCAGTACCTTAGGCAATTCATATCTAGGAGGTCTAGTTCTAGTAGGTGTTTCAGTTTCAAGATCATCATCAGATTCAACAACATCATGTTGTATAACTCTAGCAATTTGTTTATTAAGAAAGTCACCAAGTGGCACATCATCATTAAGTAAGGTACTAGCATCATCATAAGAATTATCCATAGCAGAAGTAGCATTATCAATAACTTGCGACATATTGGAATTAATAGCATGTGGTGGTGTTGCAAGTTTACTTATAACAGAAGGTGAATCTAAAGCAGAACTTGATGGCAGTTCCTTACCTCCCCTCGTCTTTGAGAGAAAATCTTAGTCTTAGCATCCTTCAGATTCTTCATAGTGATAATATGATAATAATCCCAAGTGACTCAACAAATATAGCTATGCTCCCGGCAATGGCGCCAGAAAAAGGTCTAGATAACCCACAAGTATAGGGGATCTCAACAGTTTTCGAGGGTAGACTATTCAACCCAAATTTATAGATTTGACACAAGGGGTGCCAAAGAATATTTGAAGGTATTAGTAGCTGAGTTATCAATTCAACCACACCTGGAGATTAATTATCTGCAGCAAAGTGATCAGTAGCAAAGTAGTATGATAGTCTTGATAATAGTGACAGCCGTAACGGTAACAGTGATAGCAGTAATTTTGTAGCAAGTGTAATAGTGATGATAGCAGTAGTAACTTAGCAAGAACAATATAGAATAAATTCATAGGCATTGGATCATGAGACAGTTATAACCTAGGGTGATACGTCACTAGCTCTAGTTCGTCAATATAATGTAGGCACGTATTCCCTAAATAGTCATACATGCTTATGGAAAGAACTTGCTTGACATCTTTTATCCCACCCTCCCGTGGCAGCGGGGTCCATATTGGAAACTAAGAGATATTAAGGCCTCCTTTTAATAGAAAACCAGAACAAAGCATTAACACATAGTGAATACATGAACTCCTCAAACTACGGTCATCACCGGGAGTGGTCCCGACTATTGTCACTCCGGGGTTGCCGGATCATAACACGTAGTAGGTGACTATAACTTGCAAGATCGGATCAAGAACATGGATATAATGGTGATAACATAAACGGTTCAGATCTGAAATCATGGCACCCGGGCCCAAAGTGGCAAGCATTAAGGATGTCAAAGTCATAAAAACATCAATCTAAGAACATAGTGGATTCTAGGGATCAAGCCCTAACAAAACTAACTCAATTACATGATGAACATCCAACTCTCACCGACCAGCGAGCCTACGAAGGAATTACTCACTCCCTGTGGGGAGCATAATGTAATTGGCGATGGAGAACGGTTGGTGATGACAAAGAATGAGGATCCCCTCTCCGGAGCCCCAAACGGACTCTAGATCTGGCCTCCCGATGAAGAACAGGAGGTGACGGCTGCTTCGTCTCGTGAATTGTGATAGTTCTTTCTCCTTGATTTTTTCTGGAAAATAAGATTTTATAGCATTGGTTTCAGGGTCTGCGGGGCCACTAGGTGGGGACAACCCACATGGGTGCGCCAGGAGAGGGGGCACGCCCTGGTGGGTTGTGCCCACCAGGTGCCCCTCTTCGGTAGGTCTTGGCTCCAGAAATTCTTATTATTGATATAAAAAAATCCTCACAAAGTTTTGTTCCATTCTGAGAACTTTTATTTCTGCACAAAAACAACACCATGGTAGTTTTGCTGAAAACAGCGTCTGTCTGGGGTTAGTTTCATTCAAATCATGCAAATTAGAGTCCAAAACAAGAGGAAAAGCGTTAGGAAAAGTAGATACATTGGAGATGTATCATTATGAACCATGGAAAAGTTGGAATACAGTAGATATAACACCAATATAAATTTATAATGAGTTCACAATAGTACCTAAGTGGTGATTTGCTTTATTATACTAACGAAACTTACGAGTTTTCTGTTAAGTTTTATGTTGTGAAGTTTTCAAGTTTTGGGTAAATTTTTTATGGACTACGGAATAAGGAGTGGCAACAGCCTAATCTTGGGGATGCCCAAGGCACCCCAAGGTAATATTCAAGGACAACCAAGAGCCTAAACTTGGGGATGCCCCGGATGGCATCCCCTCTTTCGTCTTCGTTCATCGGTAACTTTAGTTGAGGCTATATGTTTATTCACCACATGATATGTGTTTTGCTTGGAGCATCATCTTCTTTTATTATGATTTGCTTGCTGTTTTTTAGAGTAATGTTTTGCATCTTTTATGTCAATAAAAATGTCAAGTATAGCCTTTATCATGATTATTTTGCAAGTCTACATGTTGTTGTTTGAAAACAGAAAGATTTCTATTATGTTTTGAATATTGGTGAATTGTCAGAACATGATAAAATATTGAAATTTTTAGAAATTTTGACAAAATGAGTAACAACAAATTATCTACAATGTGGTAATTTTTCAGAATTTTTGGAGTTAAATAAGTATGATTCCTCTTGCATTCTTTACAGACATCCTATTTAGACAGATTGTTGGTATGTTTGCATTGTTTGCATATGTTTGCTTGTTTAATGATTCTATTTGAGGATATGAGTTTTAAATATGTAGAGGCATTTAGTATGCAATGTCAAATTATAATTTTAGTGATTTTCTACAGTAGAGAATGTTAAGGTTTGGCATGGATTTATACTAACTTATCTCATGATTTCTTGTTGAGTTTTGTGTGGATGAAGCTTTTAAGAATTAGGGAAACCGTGATATGAGAGGAATTAAGGAGACAAAAAAGCTCAAGCTTGGGGATGCCCAAGGAATCCCTAGTTAATATTCCAAGAAGTCTCAAACATCTAAGCTTGGGGATGCCCCGGTAGTCATCCCACCTTTCGTCTTCAACAACTGTCGGTCAGTTTTGGTTGAGCCTAAGTTTTTGCTTCTTCACATGATATGTGCTATCCTTGCAATGTCATTTTATTTTGTTATGATTGCTGTTTGAATAAAATATTAAGATCTGAAATACTTAAATGTTAGAGAGTCTTCACATAGTTACAAAATTATTCAACTACTCATTGATCTTCACCTATATCTTTTGGAGTAGTCTGTCATTTGCTCTAGTGCTTCACTTATATCTTTTTAGAGCACGGCGGTAGTTCTATTTTGAAGAAATTGATGAACTCTCATGCTTCACTTATATTATTTTGAGAGTCCTTAAACAGCATGGTAATTTTCTTAGGTTATGAATTTAGTCCTAATATGATGGGCATCCAAGAGGGATATAATTAAAACTTTCATATAAAGTGCACTGAATACTATGAGAAGTTTGATTCCTTATGATTGTTTTGAGATATGATGATGGTGATATTAGAATCATGCTAGTGAGTAATTGTGGATTGTAGAAATACTTGTGTTGAAGTTTGTGATTCCCGTAGCATGCACGTATGGTGAACCGTTATGTGAAGAAGTTGGAGCATGATTTGTTTATTGATTGTCTTCCTTATGAGTGGCGGTCGGGGATGAGCGATGGTATTTTCCTACCAATCTACCCCCCTAGGAGCATCTATGTAGTACTTTGTTTCAATAGCTAATAGGCTTTTGCAATAAGTATGTGAGTTCTTTATGACTAATGTTGAGTCCATGGATTATACGCACTCTCATCCTTCCACCATTGCTAGCCTCTCTAGTACCGCGCAACTTTCGCTGGTACCATACACCCACCATATACCATCCTCAAAACAGCCACCATACGTACCTATTATGGCATTTCCATAGCCATTCCGAGATATATTGCCATGCAACTTTCCACTGTTCTGTTTATTATGACACTCTTCATCATTGTCATATTGCTTTGCATGATCATGTAGTTGACGTCGTATTTGTGGCAAAGCCAACTTTCATCATTTTTTATACACATCGCTCTTGAATCATTGCACATCCCGGTACCCTGCTGAAGGCATTCATATAGAGTCATATATTTATTCTAGTATCGAGTTGTAATTCTTGACTTGTAAAGTAAATAAAAGTGTGATGATCATCATTATTAGAGCATTGTCCTAGTGAGGAAACGATGATGGAGACTATGATTCCCCCGCAAGTCAGGATGAGACTCCGGACGAAAAAATAAAAATTAAAAAAGAGCCCAAAAAAGAGAGAGAGAGAGCCCAAAAAATATGAGAAAAAGAGAGACGGGGCAATGCTACTATCCTTTTACCGCACTTGTGCTTCAAAGTAGCACCATGATCTTCATGATAGAGAGTCCCCTATGTTGTCACTTTCATATACTAGTGGGAATTTTTCATTATAGAACTTGACTTGTATATTCCGATGATGGGCTTCCTAAAATTGCCCTAGGTCTTCGTGAGCAAGCGAGTTGGATGCACAGCCACTTAGTTTCTTTTTTAGCTTTCATAAACATATAGCTCTAGTGCATCTGTTGCATGGCAATCCCTACTCACTCACATTTATATCTATTGACGGGCATCTCCATAGTCCATTAATACGCCTAGGTTATGTGAGACTATCTCCTTCTTTTTGTCTTCACAACCACCATATTCTATTCCACCTATAGTGATATATCCATGGCTCACGCTCATGTATTGTGTTAAAGTTGAAAAGTTTTGAGAACATCAAAAGTATGAAACAATTGTTTGGCTTGTCATCGGGCTTGTGCATGATTTTAATATTTTGTGTGATGAAGATGGAGCATCGCCAGACTATATGGTTTTGTAGGGATAAGTTTCTTTGGCCATGTTATTTTGAGAAGACATGATTGCTTTATTAGTATGCTTGAAGTATTATCGTTTTTATGTCAATATTAAACTTTTGTTTTGAATCTTATGGATCGGAATATTCTTTCCACAATAAAGAAGATTACATGGATAAATATGTTAGGTAGTATTCCACATCAAAATTTCTGTTTTTATCATTTACCTACTCGAGGACGAGCAGGAATTAAGCTTGGGGATGCTTGATATGTCTCCAACGTATCTATAATTTTTTATTGTTCCATGCTATTATATTATCTATCTTGGATGTTTTATATGAATTTATATGCTATTTTTTGTATGATTTTTGGGACTAACCTATTAACCTAGAGCCCAGTGCCGGTTTTTGTTTTTCCTTGTTTTTGAGTTTCGCATAAAAGGAATATCAAACGGAGTCCAATTGAGCTGAAAATTTACGGTGATTTTTTATGGACCAGAAGAAGCCCCCGAAGAAAAAGAGTTGGGTCAGAAGAGCCACGAGGCCTCCACAAGGGTGGGGGCGCCCCCTTGTCTTGTGGGCTCCTCGTGGACCCCCTGACTTGTTCTTGACGCCAAAAATTCCTATAAATATAGAAACCCCCAGAAATAAACCTAGATCGGGAGTTCTGCCGCCGCAAGCCTCCATAGCCACGAAAAAACAATCGGGAACCTGTTCCGACACCCTGCCGGAGGGGGAAACCATCACCGGTGGCCATCTTCATCATCCCGGCGGTCTCCATGACGAGGAGGGAGTAGTTCACCCTCGGGGCTAAGGGTATGTACCAGTAGCTATGTGTTTGATCTCTCTCTCTCTCTCTCGTGTTCTTGATTTGGCACGATCTTGAAGAACCGCGAGCTTTGTTACTATAGTTGAATCGTATGGTGTTTCTCCCCCTCTACCTTCTTGTGATGAATTGAGTTTTATCTTCGAGGTTTCACTATTATCGGATTGAATACTATTACGGATTTGAGAACACTTGATGTATGTATTGCGTGGGATACCCGTGGTGACAATGGGGTATTCTATTGATTCACTTGATGTATGTTTTGGCACTCAACTCGCGGATTCCCGAGGTGACATTGGGGTAATCTATGCATAGGAGTTGATGCATGTTTTCGTCCTTATTTCTCCGGTAAAAATCTTGGGGCACTCTTTGAGGTTGTTTGTGTTGGATTGAATATTATGAATCTGAAGTTGTTTGATGCATATTGTATGATTGACCCACAGATACTTGTGGTGACATTGGAGTATCTAGGTGACATTAGGGTTTTGGTTGATTTGTGTCATATGGTGTAATTTTACTGCGAACTCTAGGGCTATTTGTGACACTTATAGGAATAGCCCAATGGATTGATCGAAAAGAATAACTTTGAGGTGGTTTCGTACCCTACAAGCAATTTCATCCTATGTTCTCTGCAATAGGAACTTTGGAGTGACTTTTGTCACTCGTTGAGGGATTTCCATATGATCTAATTATGTTATCATTGTTGAGAGAATTTGCACTAGTGCAAGTATGAACCCTAGGCCTTGTTTCCAAGCATTGCAATACCGTTTTCGCTCACTTTTATTACTTGCTACCTTGCTACTTTTATATTTTCATATTACAAAAACCTATATCTAGCATCGATATTGCACTTGTATCACCATCTCTTCGCCGAACTAGTGCACCTATACAATTTACCATTGTATTGGGTGTGTTGGGGAATGCTACCTCTTGAGCACTGCGTTGGTTTTCACTTGAAGAGGAAAGGGTGATGTCGCAAAGTAGCGTAAGTATTTCCCTCAGTTTTTGAGAACCAAGGTATCAATCCAGTAGGAGGCCACACGCAAGTCCCTCGTACCTACACAAACAAATAAGAACCTTGCAGCCAACGCGATAAAGGGGTTGTCAATCCCTTCACAGTCACTTATGAGAGTGAGATATGATATAGACAATAATAATAAGATAAATATGTTTGGTATTTTAATCTATATCAAAAAACACACTGCAAAAAGAGTTACATCGAATAGATCTCCAAGAAGATCGAGGTGAACTTTGTATTGAGATTCAAAGAGAGAGAAGAAGCCATCTAGCTAATAACTATGGACCCGAAGGTTTGAAGTAAACTACTCACACATGATCGGAGGGGCCATGGAGTTGATGTAGAGGCCCTCCGTGATCGAAGCCCCCTCCGGCGGAGCTCCGGAAAAGGCCCCGAGATGGGATCTCTTGGGTACAGAAGGTTGCAACGGTGGAAATAGGGTTTCGTGGTGCTCCTGGATGTTTTTGGGGTATGTGAACATATATAGGAGGAAGAAGTAGGTTGACTGAGCCACGAGGGGCCCATGAGGGGGGAGGGCGCGCCCAGGGTGTATGCGCGACCCCCCTGCCTCTTGGACACCTTGTTCATTTCTTGACGTCCACTCCAACTTCTCTGGATCTTGTTTGTTCCAAAAATCACCCTCCCGAAGGTTTCATTCCATTTGGACTCCGTTTGGCATTCCTTTTCTGCGAAACACTGAAATAGGCAAAAAACAGCAATTTGCACTAGGCTTTGGGTTAATAGGGTGGTGCCAAAAATAATATAGAAGTGTAAAATAAAGCCCATTAACATCCAAAGTAGATAATATAATAGCATGGAACAATCAAAAATTATAGATACGTTGGAGACGTATCAAGCATCCCCAAGCTTAATTCTTGCTCGTCCTCGAGTAGGTAAATAATAAAAACAAATTTTTTGATGTGGAATGCTTTCTAGCATGTTCTTCAATGTATTTTTTCTCTATTGTGGCATGAATGTTCAGATACGAAAGATTCAAGATCAATGTTTATTGTTGACATAAAAATAGTAATACTCCAAGTATGCTAATCAAGCAATTATGTCTTATCAAAATAACATAGCCAAAGAGAACTTATCCCTGCAAAATCATATAGTTTGGTCATGATTCATTTTCGTCACACACAATGCACTCATCATGCACAACCCCGATGACAAGCCAAGAAATTGTTTCATACTTAGCCTTTTCAAACTCTTTCAACTTTTACGCAATATATGAGCGCGAGCCATGGACATAGCACTATGGGTGGAATAGAATATGATGATTGAGGTTGTCTGAGAAGACAAAAGGGAGAAAGTGTTACATTGATGCGGCTAATCAATGGGCTTGGAGATGCCCTCCGATTGATGTCAATGCAAGGAGTAGGGATTGCCATGCAACGGATGCACTAGAGCTATAAATATATGAAAGCTCATCAAAGAAACTAAGTGGGTGTGCATCCAACTTGCTTGCTCACGAAGACCTAGGGCATTTGAGGAAGCCCATCATTGGAATATACAAGCCAAGTTCTATAATGAAAAATTCCCACTAGTATATGAAAGTGACAAAATAAGAGACTCTCTATCATGATCATGGTGCTACTTTTGAAGCACAAGTGTGGGAAAAGGAGGAACATTGTCCCTTCTCTCTTTTTCTCTCCTTTTTTGTTTGGGCCTTGTTCTTTTTTATGGCCTCTTTTTTTCGTCCGGAGTCTCATCCCGACTTATGGGGGAATCATAGTCTCCATCGTCCTTTCCTCACATGGGACAATGCTCTAATGATGATCATCACACTTTTATTTACTTACAACTCAAGAATTACAACTCGATACTTGGAACAAAATATGACTCTATGTGAATGCCTCCAGCGGTGTACCGGGATTGCGATGAATCAAGAGTGACATGTATGAAAAAATTAAGCATGGTGGCTTTGCCACAAATACGATGTCAACTACATGATCATGCAAAGCAATATGACAATGATCATGCGTGCAATAATAAAGGGAGTGGTGGAAAGTTGTATGGCAATATATCTCGGAATGGCTATGGAAATGCCATAATAGGTAGGTATGGTGGCTGTTTTGAGGAAGATATAAGGAGGCTTATTTGTGATAGAGCGTATCATATCACGGGGTTTGGATGCACCGGCGAAGTTTGCACCAACTCTCAAGGTGACAAAGGGAAATGCACGGTACCGAAGAGGCTAGCAATGATGGAAGGGTGAGAGTGCGTATAATCCATGGACTCAACATTAGTCATAAAGAACTCACATACTTATTGCAAAAATCTACAAGTCATCAAAACCAAGCACTATGCGCATGCTCCTAGGGGGATAGATTGGTAGGAAAAGACCATCGCTCGTCCCCGACCGCCACTCATAAGGAAAGCAATCAAAGAACACCCCATGCTTCAAATTTGTCACACAACGTTTACCATACGTGCATGCTACGGGACTTTCCAACTTCAACACAAGTATTGATCAATTTCACAATTACTCAACTAGCACACCTCTAATATTACCACCTTTATATCTCAAAACAACTAGCAAGCATCCAACTTCTCAAAGAATTTAAAATTTATAACCAAAGTAAATTACCATGCTGTTCTAAAGTACTCTCAAAATGATATAAGTGAAGCATGAGAGATCAATTATTTCTATAAAATAGAACCACCGCTGTGCTCTAAAAGATATAAGCGAAGCACTAGAGCAAAAATTATCCAACTCAAAAGATATAAGTGAAGCACATAGAGTATTCTAATAAATTATAATTCATGTGTGTCTCTCGCAAAAGGTGTGTACAGCAAGGATGATTGTGGTAAACTAAAGAGAAAAGACTCAAATCATACAAGACACTCCAAGCAAAACACATATCATGTGGCGAATAAAAATATAGCTCTAAGTAAAGTTACCGACGAAGACGAAAGAGGGGATGCCTTCCGGGGCATCCCCAATGTTAGGCTTTTGGATTGTCCTTGGATTTTACCTTGGGGTGCCTTGGGAATACCCAATCTTAGGCTCTTGCCACTTCTTGTTCCATAATCCATCAAATCTTTACCCAAAACTTGAAAACTTCACAACACAAAACTTAAAAGAAAAATCTCGTGAGCTCCGTTAGTAAAAGAAAACAAACCACCACTTCAAGGTACTGTAATGAATTCATTCTTTATTTATATTGGTGTTAAACCAACTGTATTCCAACTTTTCTATGGTTCATAAACTCTATTACTAGCCATAGATTCATCAAAATAAGCAAACAACACACAAAAACAGAATCTGTCAAAAACAGAACAATCTGTAGCAATCTGTAGATTTCGAATACTTCTGTAACCCCAAAAATTCTGAAATAAGATTCTGGACGTGAGTAAGTTATCTATTAATCGTCTGCAAAAAGAATTAGCTAAATATCACTCCCCAGTAAAAAATGGCAGCAAATCTTGTGAGCGCTAAAGTTTCTGTTTTTTACAGCAAGATCGCAAAGACTTTCCCCAAGTCTTCCCAAAAGGTTCTACTTGGCACAAACACTAATTAAAAGCATAAAACCACATCTAAACAGAGGCTAGATGAATTATTTATTACTAAACAGAATCAAAAAGCAAGAAGCAAAAATAAAATTGGGTTGCCTCCCAACAAGCGCTATCGTTTAACGCCCCTAGCTAGGCATAAAAGCAACGATAGATCTAGGTATTGCCATGATAGCGATAAGGTAAATCATGAAAACTCATCTCATACTCCCTACGTTCAGCAGAAAGCTTTCTTTGTGGTAAGCAAAAGTAATCAAAAGGGCTAAATTTAATGGGACAAAAGTCCCCAAGATCAAGCTCGGGAGGTATTGGTTCCTCCTTTGGCCCCTCATATTGCACAACCAATTCATCATTATAAGCATTCTTTTGGCAAAAAGTCATGAGTCTTTGTTAAATGGAAAAACCTCACCCATTATTCTGGATAGCAAAATTATCATTAAATTCAGAGATCCTATCAACAAGAACATCGGTAGGAACCGTTTTTCTAGGGTTTTCATTAAAAGCAACATGATCTAAAGATCGTAAACGCATAATGTCTTCTTGATAAAAAAAGGATTGCTTCTATGGGAGGACGGCCGGCATCCACCCTATAATGCACAAAAATTTCATTGGCCTCTTTTATTGTAAATCTGTACTCATGAGCTAAAATGATGGTCGCTGCTCGCTTAACAGAAGAATGCTCAATATTAGAAAATTCTAGGAAAATCCTTTGTATGGAAGGATGCATATGTAAAAAATTTCTTTCAAGTTCAACTATGAGCAAAGATATAGCATCTACGAGACTACTAGTTTTATGAAGAATATATCTGCTCATGGTGGGCAAAGAACTGGCACAAGTAAAGAAATCTTGAATAACTCCCTTCCCAATAATATTACCGCTACCAATCTAAAACCTTTTAGTGTGTAAAATAGTAGAGTTTTCAAGAGGATCATCAATAGCATCAAAGTTTTCCATATTATTATCCTTATCAACGATAACCTCCCTAGTTTCAGACATGAAGGCAACAAATTCAAAAAAGAACGAGCACACAGAAGGCAGGAAGGAAAAAGAGGCTAACGGAAAAGAGGGCGAATAAAATGGCAAGGGTGAAGTGGGGGAGAGGAAAACGAGAGGCGAATGGCAAATAATGTAATGCAAGGGATAAGAGTTTGTGATGGTTACTTGGTATGTCTTGACTTGTGCATAGACTCCCCAGCAACGGTGCCAGAAATCCTTCTTGCTACCTCTTGAGCACTGCGTTGGTTTTCCCTTGAAGAGGAAAGGGTGATGCAGCAAAGTAGCATAAGATTTCCCTCAGTTTTTGAGAACCAAGGTATCAATCCAGTAGGAGGCCACACGCAAGTCCCTCGTACCTACACAAACAAATAAGAACCTTGCAACCAACGTGATAAAGGGGTTGTCAATCCCTTCACAGTCACTTACGAGAGTGAGATATGATATAGACAATAATAATAAGATAAATATGTTTGGTATTTTTTTGATATAGATTGAAAGTAAAGATTGCAAAGTAAGCTAGATTGGAAACTTATATGATGGAAAATAGACCCGGGGGCCATAGGTTTCACTACTGGCTTCTCTCAAGATAGCATAAGTATTACAGTGGGTGAACAAATTACCGTCGAGCAATTGATAGAAAAGCGAATAATTATGAGAATATCTAGGCATGATCATGTATATAGGCATCACGTCCGCGACAAGTAGACCGACTCCTGCCTGTATCTACTACTATTACTCCACACATCGACCGCTATCCAGCATGCATCTAGAGTATTAAGTTCATAAGAACAGAGTAACGCATTAGGTAAGATGACATGATGTAGAGGGATAAACTCAAGCAATATGATATAAACCCCATCTTTTTATCCTCGATGGCAACAATACAATATGTGTCATTTCCCTTTCTGTCACTGGGATCGAGCACCGCAAGATTGAACCCAAAGCTAAGCACTTCTCCCATTGCAAGAAAGATCAATCTAGTAGGCCAAACCAAACTGATAATTCGAAGAGACTTGCAAAGATAACCAATCACACATAAAAGATTTTAGAGAAGAATCAAATATTGTTCATAGATAGACTTGATCATAAACCCACGATTCATCAGATCTTGACAAACACACCGCAAAAAGAGTTACATCGAATAGATCTCCAAGAAGATCGAGGAGAACTTTGTATTGAGATTCAAAGAGAGAGAAGAAGTCATCTAGCTAATAACTATGGACCCGAAGGTCTGAAGTAAACTACTCACACATCATCAGAGGGGCCATGGAGTTGATGTAGAGGCCCTCTATGATCGATGCCCCCTCCGGCAGAGCTTCGGAAAAGGCCCGAAGATGGGATCTCTTGGGTACAGAAGGTTGCAGTGGTGGAAATAGGGTTTCGTGGTGCTCCTGGATGTTTTTGGGGTATGTGAATATATATAGGAGGAAGAAGTAGGTCGGTTGAGCCACGAGGGGCCCATGAGGGGGGAGGGCGCGCCTAGGGGGTAGGCGTGCCCCCCTGCCTCGTGGACACCTCGTTCATTTCTTGACGTCCACTCCAAGTCCTCTGGATCACGTTTGTCCCAAAAATCACGCTCCCGAAGGTTTCATTCCGTTTGGACTCCGTTTGATATTCCTTTTATGCGAAACACTGAAATAGGCAAAAAACAGCAATTTGCACTGTGCCTTGGGTTAATAGGTTAGTCCCAAAAATAATATAAAAGTGTAAAATAAAGCCCATTAACATCCAAAATAGATAATATAATAGCATGGAACAATCAAAAATTATAGATACGTTGGAGACATATCAGGGACATAAGAGACTCTTTGTTATTTGGTTGCGGGGTTATTTGAGAGAGACCATCTTCTTCCTACGCCTCCCACGGATTGATAAAGCTTAGGTCATCCACTTGAGGGAAATTTGCTACTTTCCTACAAAACTCTGCGCTTGGAGGCCCAACACGAGTCTACAAGAAGAAGGTTGCATAGTAGACATCAGGGTTCAGTAGCCTCCACATCATCTCGACGAATGTCCGTGCGATTTATGTGCATTGCTAGCACCGCCCAAGGCTGTCGGTTGAGGTGTTTCACAATGTTGTCATTGAGAATGCGCCTTTCCTCACAAGATTGTTTGTACATGATAAATTAGGTCCAGCAAGAATCAGGGTCATTCACGCACCGAAATTGACAGTGTTGGGCTATTCGTGTGCTGAATTCAACAAACTTGTTACTGGATCATTATCCGTTCAGGTACAACAGTCTTCTTCTTCTTCTTATATATTATCCGACAACACATTTTATCTAATTGTTGTTGATCTATATGTTCGCCTGTCATCCAGAAAATGATTCCCACAAGCTTGACCCGGCCTCTGTGCATTGTGAAGATCTTGGCACTACAATCTATCGGCCCCGATCTGGATGAAGTTGGATTCCTTAGATGCTTTCCTTGCATGGAGAAGCTATACATCAAGGTGATGCTCCTTTCCTGTTAATTGTTAACCACGACGGAGCTCAATTTTTTGTTACTTTTACCCATGATTACAATGACAAATGTAGAGTGATTTCTAAAGGAAATTTGGATGATTTCAATACATATTTTTTTGGAGATGCTAGTGTTGTACGCGTTTTATTCCTTCGCCTGACATGCTTTCGTGATAAAAGTTTATCATGAAAGATTGAAGGTGGCATTTCACTCTTTTCATGTATTTTAGAAATCCTGCAAATCAAAGAGGCCCGAAGTGTTCAAATCTGCAGCTATGCACTAATATGTTGTCTTCATTTGCGGATACTAGCAGGCCAGAAAGTATAAAATGTTGGGGAATATACCAATCCCATTGAATGCCTTGATCTTCATCTCACAGAAATTACTTTTAATGAGTACCGAGGCACCAGACCAAAAATTAAATTCGCCAGGTTCTTTGTTGAGAAAGCAAGGTTGCTCAAGGTAATGAGGTTTGCCCTATATTTACTAAGCAGAAGTGAATGGATTGCTAAAGAGCGCAGGCGTCTACAGCTAAATGGAAAAGGCTCTGTACAAGCTGAATTTCAGTTTGTAACTTCATATGACAGATTATTCAGAAGTCATTGTATCGAGCCACAATATGAATTCTCGGTTGCTGACCCTTTCGCATAAATAATGCATGAAAAAAGATTCCGAAGAAGATGAATTTGATGTGTCTGAATAGTTTGAACCTTGTAATCTTTGAATTTCGGCCTTGTAATCTTTGAATTTGAACCTTGCAATATTTATGGTACTTGTTATATAACGTAATTGGATGTTTAATTTGGTTTTGCAATCATGTCCTCTTACAAGTATATATATGTTCTTCTTCTATACACAGAGCATAGATGTTGTGCAGTTAGAGCATATCACATCGCACACGGACCACACTAGGGAACCAAATTGAAATTAAAAATGACCTCTATGATGGCCTCTATGACCTCGAGGATAATTTAATAGATGGGATGGATCATAGAGGTCAAAATGACCTCTATGATCCATCCCATAAGTTAATTTAACATCAAGGCAACTTCCCATCCAGACACCCATCCGATGGCTGCTCCAGCTTAGCACAATTAACTTGAGAGTTCTCTTAGATGAGCTATTGGTGGAACAGCCAGTCCTTGCTGATATAGGATGCCTCTTTGCATCCTTATGGCATACCCGGATGACCGCCCATCACCCAATGGCCAATAGAAAGACAGATCACATCGCGCACGGACCACAGTAGGGAACCCGTCGGTGATGAATTCATCAATCGCAAACGGTTGTATACTAGCAAGCATTTGCCCACAGCACACATGGCTTATTCCATCACAGACAGCTCGGATGGATCAATTGTATGTCATGTATCGCACACGCAATTCTAATCTGATTCGTGCTTGTCGGCATTCTGGGAACCGGGGTACCCAGACTTGCCTACCTACACTACAAAAAAACACACTTCCGTGATGATACGTGTTTGTCACAGTAGGTCATGTTTTCTGTCATGCATGTACATCCATGAAAATTTTATGACAGAATCAAGATAGTCATACATGTGCTATCGTAGAAGTGCTCCATGACATTACCA
Source organism: Triticum aestivum (assembly GCF_018294505.1). Taxonomy (NCBI): domain Eukaryota; kingdom Viridiplantae; phylum Streptophyta; class Magnoliopsida; order Poales; family Poaceae; genus Triticum; species Triticum aestivum. The sequence goes on from NC_057809.1 coordinate 398,352,096, forward strand.
TCACGGAAGTGTCAAATTCCATGATGATAAATCACGTGTCATAGAAGTGCTTTCATCAAGGGTGACCGAAACGTGGCATCCACCATAACGGGTCGCCGTTACGCTGTCGGGTCCGGTTTTGGATCCGATAAACCGTTAAAAGCCCGGACCAATGAGGATTTTCCACGTGTAAAATTGTCATTGGCTAGAGGAAACACGTGTTGGCTCACCATTGGAACAAATGTCATCCATTCATTGGACAGGAGGCACCTATGATACATCGACACATGGCATAGCCCAACAGAGGCCCATTCCAGTGAAAAGGCCGGCCCGTTTGACTTGGTCAAAAGGTAACGGGCTGGCCCAGGGAAAGCCTGTTAACGACCTATTCGTATATCGCCCATTTAGAGCCCGCTAACTCCCGGCCCGTTACGGCCTATCAAAATTAAGTCCAGTAGCTTCATCTGGGCCGTCCAATATGATTCCAGCCCATTGTTACTTCCGGCCCATGTATGTCCCATGATGTCGTTCGGCCCATATGAGGCCCTTCATAACTCTGGGCCCAATAAAGGCCCGAGATGAAACTGGCCCATAATGAACAGTGTATCACTTTATACCCATTAACGGCCCATTATTTCGTCGGCCGTTTCCAGCCTAAGTTAACTTTCGGCCTTCTAAGGGCCCATTTATTCTTGGGCTCATTTCTAGAATTTGGTTAGTTATGGTCCGTTGCTGGCCTGTTCCGTTTGTGGGCCAAATTCAGCACGTGTTTACATTGGGCCCGTTTGTGGCCCGTTAACCTGTTGGGCTGTTTTCATAGCGTTATCAAATGCGGCTATTAACGGCCAGTTATGGTCCATGAATAGTACGGCCCATGTTTGGCAAAATGGTTATACGCCCCGTAGAAGGCCCATGGATCCTATGGCCCGTAGACGACCAATGGACCCTATGGCCCGTAGAAAGCCCATGGATCATAAGGCCCGTAGAAAGTCCATGGATCCTACGGCCCGCAGGAGGCCCATGGTTACAACAGTCCGTGTATTGCCATGATTATTGTGGCTTAGTTACCAAAAATAGGTTATTATGGTCACTAGAAAGACGCAGAAAAAGAACTATAGTGACTACAAGTAAACAACTAAACAAGACAATAAGGAAATAAATAAGTAAGCAACTAACGCTAGCCTATTACAGCTATTACACATATTACATCCACAAAGTTCGCCACCAGTGCAAATATAGGGAACAAAGCAGCATATTACATAAACTAGCCGTCAAAATTGGCCACCAGTGCAAATAAACGCGGAGGCAAACAAGTCCATAACTGAAACATCTTCAGAAGAGCTCAAGAAACATTATCCTGGGTATCCACCATGTTGGCAATAAGCTTAGCAAGCTTATTAGCTTTGTCCTGTTTGGCGCTAAAATCCTCCAATGCTTGATGTTGCACCGGAAAGTATGCATATGAATGCTCCAGGGACTTTCGTAGTCCTTCCGCTTCTTGTCGCAGCACAGCCGATCGATGTCTTTCAGCTTGTAGTTGAGACTCAAGAAACCGAACCAATTCAGACAGTGAGTTTGAATAGCTTGTGCAAGCGGTAGTGGCCAGTAACTCGAATAGTAAACCAAGACAGGACTTTGGGGTTGCCTCACTGTCTTCAAGATAGTTTTCCTTAGCTGTTTTATCAGCTTTGTTGGAGACAAACAAGGATGTCTCACAGTCCTGAACCTTATTTGCATTACTTCCGTTATCATTGCTTCATGAGGCACTCTTCCCCAATATTCTGTCAGCATTCTAAAAGAAGAAACAAGCAGACACATAACAGGTTTAGCATGTACTAGTACATGAAACTCATTTCGGTGAACCAGTTCATTGGTAAGGTGGACGAGATTAACCTACCAAGTCTTCTATTGCCAAGTAGTACATTATAAAAGCATCAAACAAACATATATCTATGTCCTATGGTCACTACATTGTCTTGCCAAATCAAAATAGAGCCATGGTTCAAATCATATTAGTTCAAGAGAAAGCGGCACTAAAGGAATACAAAGCATGGGAAACTAAACGGCACAACAAGATTTCAGATGGGTACCACAGGTCTACATGTACAACAACACTATTGTCCCTGTTATGATGCTAGTAATGTGCATGATATGAGAAGTCAACTGTATACACAATTGAAATTGAAATCAACAGAGCTATTTATAAGAGCAAACCTTTTAAAGAAACATGCGTAAACATACCTGTTGTGCCATTGGAGTTTCCATTGGATAGTTCAATTTAAAAATAAGTTTGTATGAGTAAATACAGTGATACAAGAGCGAAGCAGTATGCACGATACCAATGGAATCTTAAATGAGAGCAGTTATTCCTCAAGTTTAAGCACTTGTTCTACATGAACAGAGTATAGTAAGATGCAAGAATATAGTACTTCAAATAAAATGATCTCATAGACCTTACCACATTCTTGGTTCGGGACCAGTAAAGAACAAGGCGTTCCCAATCATCATCCAGTAAATGTGTCTGAGGAGAACGTAAGGGAATTTGATGAGTTTCTTTGCCAGTGAAGTACGTTTTCTTCAGGTAATTCTAATACTGCCGCCAAGCATTCTTGAAGATAGCAGAGGTATTAGCACAGGTTACCTCATCCTAAGTTTCCAAATCAATCCTTCTCTATAGAGAAAAATGGGAAAATTTGTTGTATTATAACCATCATGGAGGTAGAATGTATGGGACAAGGCAAAGTAATTGCCACGAATAACATTACTTACACATAACTCCTGGACAAACACCTGCAACTAGCATTTTCCTTCATCTTCAGTATAATATTTCCATGATGGGAAGATACGCACATAGGATTTAACAACATCAAATGCGATAGATGCTAAACTATGAATGGCTGGTTGTGCTACCTCCACAGGAATAGGTGTACTAACTGGTGGAGTTGGGGTTCGCTGTGGTAGTACTGGCGCTTTGGGCACTGGAGCTGCCTTACTAACTGCTCTTGTTTGGGAGCTCTGTGGTGGAGATGGTGTTGTGTCAATAGGAATTGGGTTACTATCTGCTGGGGTTGGGGTTAGATTGGGTGAAGCTGGTTCTCTGCCCATGGCAGTAGGGGTAAAATCCGTGAGAGTCTGGGTTATGTGTGGTAGGGCTAGTTCTCGTGCATGTACAACCGGGGTGCTATCTCCACCAAGAGGTAGCACTGTTTTATTTGAAGACCGTGTTTTTACTCGGCTAGATACTGCCATCACCCGCTCCAATTCAAAATGGCTGATAAACAAGAAACATAGTTGAATGTACAGACATTGTATGAGAGACAAATGCAATAGATAGTGTGGAAAAAAGAGGGCATTAAATAATTAACATGTATATTGTTTAACTAAAATGGATAGCATGACATAATTTCACATATATGATGTCTATCTAAACTGGATAGCATAGCATAACATAATTCAAAGATATGATGACTAACTAAACAGGATCCCATGACATAATTCACATACATGTTATCTAAGTAACCAGGATCGCATGCTTTAATTCACATATGTGATTTATATGCTAATCGGAGGGCATTCGCATATATGATTACTACTAAGAACATGGCGTTGAATATTGTGTATATGATGTCTAAACTAAGCAATGCAAGACACCATATGCATGATATGAGCAGTAGAACCATGCCAAGTTAGAGCATACACCTCGGTGGGGGAATAGGACTGGTCATCTGTCTTTGAATCCATCTCTGAGGAGCTATCGGGACCCAGCAAGAGATCTGCTTCGACAGGTAGCACTGTCTGCTCTGAAGGCCTTGTTTTCACTCTAGATATTTCCATCACCCACTCAAATGGCTGATTCACAGGAAGAGTAGTTTAATGTACAAACATTGTCGACAAATGGAAATTTAATGAAGAAAAGGATGGGCTAGATATCATTAAAATATATGATGCCTGCTTAAACAAGTTGGCATTGCACATTTCACATATATTATGGCTGGCTAAAAGACATGAGACTACATAATTCCCATATATGATATTGAAACTAAACAGGTGGCATTACAGAACATGTCTAAACTAAGCAGATGACATATATGATGTCAAAAGTAGGCACTACAAGGAAACATATGCATGATATGACTAACATCATCATGCCAAGTTAGAGCAAACACCTTGGGGGTAAATAGGAGTGGTCAGCTGCGTCTGAATCCGCCTCAGAACAGATATCTTCCTCTGGATTACAATCTGGAGAGAGGGAGGGTTTTCTATTGAACCCACCATGGAGCGATGTCTGCATGACATTGTATTGCCGCCCAAAAGTCTTCTCTTTTTCTCTACATGTTCAGCATGACTGTGTACAATATCTGACATGCATACAAAAAAATAGTGAGGTTATGCAAGGAGAGCATGCAGAAATCTAGAGTAATGGTAACAACCAGTGGATGGATCCAAAAATAATGATAGCAGGCTGATGATTGCTTTAATTTAATAAAAAACAGATGATGATTGCTTTACTATTTGTTTCACACCCAAGATGAACAACATAGGCATACCCTAGGTGAACCAGATATTAGATAGAGATACTATTCATTGTTGCCTCAATTTGTGCCCCACAACTAATTTAGAACTCAAGTTTGAACATCAATTTGGACCTGACTTGGAGTCTAAGAGGTGAACAGGACAATAAATTAGCAGGTAATATTAAGCAATGCATAACATAAGCAGAAACAAAAGAGTGCGACCTCTCTTGTGGACCCGTGTACTCCTCAGGTTCATCTGCTGAGTCGATGATGGTGATGCCATTGGGGTGGGTGCCGGTGGCAGGGAAGGAGATCTGAGGCGGCGAAAGATAGCCAGGATTCGTGATGTCTGGTTTGGTGGATACTTCTGTCGATGGAGTAGATCAGGTGAGGTGGACGACGTCGCGGCAGGAGTAGGACAAACCACACAAAGTTTTCTTCGACACCTACCTGTAACTGAAGTAATTCTGTAAGGGCTCATTTGGCTTGCATGATTCTAAAAATGCAGGGATAGGAGGAAAAACATCGGAATAGGATAGGAATGTACATGGGAAACAAAGCATTTGTGAACACAGGATTTCGGTCAACTTGGGTGTTTGGTTCACAGGAATTGGAGGAGCAGAGGAATGCAAAGAAACATAGCCAAAATAAAGTGAAACCATATGAAAGCGTGTATAGTTAGAATGTTATTCTGCCACAAATGCACTTGGTCTTGTTTTCATGCATAGGATTGGTCGCTGAAGAAGTTGAGGCAGAGGTGGCTCCGAAATTGACATGAATGTAGAGTAATAAGTGATGTGACAAGTGTACAACCTCTTTGCCGTAGCCGTGTCGACCTCAGCATCATTGGGTTGGTCGCTAAAGAAGTTGAGGCAGAGGTGGCTGTCGGAGGTGTGTAGGAAGATCTGGAGAATCTGTAGACGGTGTCCAGGGCACTGCTCTATTGTGATGGATCGTTCCGTCGTTGGAGCAGCTCCGGTGAGCCGTAAGACATCAAGGCTGAAGCAGCACAAGACAAACATCGTTAATCTCAAGTGGGATTCTAATAGCATCTCCAATAGATGATGTAAAATGCATTACCAAAAAGTGATAGATGTAAAATTTACATCACCAAAAACCACCTGACTAGAACAGATGAGGTAAAAACTGCTGACTCTGAACTTAACTGTCGAAACTGAAATTTAATGTGGAATCTGAATGTTACTATTGAAACTAAACGCAATGGTAGCAGAGAGGCACTTCACATGGGATAGTTTAGGGAGGGCTCGCAGTTCATCTTCAACCTGCACCCCCCTGAGCCGCCAGCCACCACCGGTTGAACCCCACGCCGCCTCGCCGCCCCGAAACAACTCTCCACCGTCGCCTCGCCGCCCCGACACAACTCCCCACCACCGGTCCGCGGCCGCCCCGGCCAGTCCTCTAGCCTCCCCCCCCCCCCCCGCGCCAAGCTTTTTCTCCGGCAATCCCCATGCCACTGCCCCACCACCGTGCCCCCCCATCGGCGAGCAGCACCCCACCCAGAACCCTAAGATAGATAGTGGGGTACCTCTCCGGAGAGCCCCCCTCCCCGGGTGGTTCTTCCTTAACTCCGGCGAGATCCCCCACCCCCTGAAAATCGACAGACCCAAAAGTCGATTCAATCGACTGAAGTGTAGCCAAATCGGAGCAGAGCAGCAACACGAGCGAGGGGGAGAGCAGCAGCAGAAGCACGAGCAAGTGAGTGAGTGAGTGAGAGCGGGAGCAGCAGCAGCTGGGCAAGCGAGAGCCGGAGCAGCAGCAACAACGCGAGCGAGTGAGCGAGCGAGCGAGAGCCAGAGCAGCAGTAGCAGATCCGGCTATTATGGACACCACCGCCGAAGGGGCCTCACACTAGGGAGAGCCGCCGTGGAGATGTCGCTTGTGGCGCCGACTTCGAGGTAACCGATCCATGAGGGTGCGGGATGGAGCACCATCGGTGCCGATAGGTCGAGTTAAGGAGAAGGTGTGATGTGATGAGTGTACAACCTCTTTGGCGGCACCGAGTAGGCCTTGGCTTCGTCCGAGGAGTTAGTGAGGATGTTGCGGTTCTAGTGGAGCAGGTTAAGGCGGCGCTGTGGGGATGGAGCAGCCGCGATAGACGACGCAATCGTCAGAGCAGCTCCTTGGAGGTGGAGGACGGGGCGGCTGAACCGGCAGGACGATGGGATGAACGACGGATCCTCATCCAAGGAGGTGGATGAGGGACACCGACCTGTTGCAGTGGACGAGTTGTCGGGGAAGAGGCTCCAGCTGGGTAGCGGTGAGGTGGCGGACGGAGGAGGGTGGAGTTTCACAGCTGGAGCGGAGAGGTTATGGCAGCCAGATTTCGAATGGCGAAAAGGAGGCGATGGGAGGAGGGAACCATGACTTAGGAACGTGTTTGTCCAAAATGTAGGGTGTGTTACAAAAGTACCCCCACGGATTTGAACTAGCAGCCCTTTCGGCTCAGGGTTAGAAGGGGGATTTCATGTCTCAGGATTTGGCAGCTAGAGGGAGTTTTCGCGCGTGTTGTAATTTTGGGATAGCAAGGCGCTGGTTGTGAAGGCGCCAGTTTTGGGAGCACGATATCTGAATTTTCGGCATATAACAAGGCGTGGGTTGAATTTTAGGGACAAGCCTAATGTGTAATATTGTACTTGTATTACGTACCAAATCAATTCGCACTTCCCTAAACGAAAAAATAAAACTATTCACACCACACAAACAAAGAGTCTTGTCCTGTTTTACTATATAAATGCTATTCAAAGCTACTCCCTCCTTCCATCTATATAGGGCCTAATGCGTTTTTCAAGGCTAAATTTGACCAAGCAAATATTAGAGCAATAATATATGACATGCAACTTACACAAAGCACACCATTAAATTCGTGTGTGAAAGGAGCTTTCAATGATATAATTTTCACATTGTGCATGTCATGTACTATTAATATTGTCAATAGTCAAAGTCGGTCTTAAAAAACGCATTAGGCCCTATATAGATGGAAGGAGGGAGTATGGATCCATGTTATGTCCAATTAATTTTTTCGCTGGTTGTATAATGCATGTAACCTACTCATGCCAACATTTTAGTGCGTTCCAAATGTCTATACTACCGCTGCAATTTAAACTGAATTTGAATTCGTTTCTCTATTTCAATAAGAATCTACAATCATGATTGTTGCCAACTTCAACCATCATTCGTGTATTACCTTAACAACACACCACATGATTACTATAGAGATAGATATGAACTATGTGTACTATATGAACTCGAATTCAATTTTTTGAATACACTTGATGTTGATTCCAAATAATATTACATTTGATGTACTAACTAGATATTCATAATCTAAACCATGTTCCATATGTACACCGTGTTTATCACACAAAGTATAGTACCCCGCCCCCTACATTATGACAAGTATTTAGCCCTGAGCTACAAAAGCCACACATTAGCCCAACTTATAATCAATATTCTACATTATGATATCTTCTTCAAGTACCCATATCCAGTTTTTTATAATGAATTATGATCTATGTTCGTCTTTAACACCTTCACGATCCTCTTCTCTTTGTAGCTAGCTAGCGCTAATTTTCTATCGTGCATGCACACGCCCCGCCCCCCTCTCACCCTCCCTCAGCGTCCCCTCCATCGCGCATGTTCATTATTTATCTTTAGGTCGTTCATCCGCGGTGTGTGTAGGCCCCCTGAATCCTTGTTTCCGGCACACACCGGTCGATATACCTCTCTAGCCAAGTGTGCCTACCACAAACACATACTTCCCCTCTTCTCTTCTCATCGTCCATGCCCCCTATGTCCAATACGGTTCCACGCACGTGCACACTCCCGCCCCTCTTTTCATCGATCTCATACTCGCACACTCCTCCCCCTCGACATAGTAGGCCTCTCGCACCACCTCCTAGCCGCACCCGTCTCCCCATGTCTGTCTCTCCGGACCTTATTTGCTTCTAACACATGCATGCATGTATACGTATTGATCTCCCTACATATAGCTAGGTCGACTATAATTCTTTTTCCCCACACACTGATAGACTTACCTCACTAGTTATGTCTCTCCCTTTCTCGGACACACGAGGGTTGATCTTCCTATGTAGTTACATATGCTTACCACAACCATATCGTCTCCCTTATAATCCTTGCATACCTCCCGACCCGTCTCTCACACGCACGTGCATAGACACACAGACATCCCCACCCTCTCTTATTGATATTGCACTCGTACCCTCTGTTTGTCTAGCAAGCCTCCCCCACCATTTGTGAGATGCCACTCCACCACCAACCCTCCGACACTCTACCTTTGTCTTTCTCCCAACCTTATTCCTCTGCTACACATATCCATGGATGCCGATCGATCTCCCTCTATACATAGCTAGGTCTCTCTCCTTCTCCACACATATACTAGTCGATCTACCTCTCTATAGTTAGGTCTCTGCCCCCTTCCCCCCCCCACCGATAGTCGAACATTGTAGGTAGGTATCCATGCCATAGAGAAAAACTGCACCTCTGCCCTATCAAATTCCAATAGGCCAGCCGCCATGTATCTTTGATGTGGGCAAACACAAATTTGATGGCACTCTTTATCGATCGCGCAGCCACACACTTCATCCCTGTTTTTGATTCTATCGATATCTCACGCCGATGATCCCTCCACTCTCTTCTCATAGATCGCTCCCTCTATATATGATATATCCATGACTCTGTTTCACACACATTGCATATGTTACGTTTTTTGTTTGAGATATCATCGAAACATTGTCTCGGTTTCGCACAAACCATCTCTCTCACACCCACCAACGTATGTACCTGCACCTAAAGAAGAGGTGCACGCAGGATGCACGTACTCACGTCTTATTCCCGGCCACACCCGTGCGGGTACATGGTGGAGTTCGTTTCTGTATGAAAAGGCAGCCCACGTGATAATTTGACGTGTGTAGCTGTTGTTTACTTGAAGGAGGGTCGGGTACCACGCCTAGACGGAACAAAGTTTGACTTGACGCGTTAGTATTAAATAAAGTTATATATTCCTCCTCAATGGCGCGTAGTGCAGAATATAAAACGATTGCCATGGGGAAAATAGAAAAATCTGCTCCACTATATACAACGGAGCCTGCCTGCCGGGGTTTCTCTTTCATCACACCATCTCCCACAAGGCGGCGGTGGCCTGTCTCTCTCACCGTTGGTCGATGATCCGGCCACATCCCATCCGCCGGCGAAAAGGGAGGATGTGCATCATTTCTCCGTTCAACGGTGTTGAGGCAGCATGTCCTGATCTGCGGTACCTGTCGTTCTCTCTGACCAAGCTCCGGCGCGCTAAGGCCTTCGCCACTTTCTCGATGCCGTGGTATGGGCAGATCCCGGCCGCCGGCGCCCTCCTAGTAACATCCGACGACCCTCAGGTACAGCTTCCTCCGGCCTTGCTCCACTTCCCATCTTCCCATGTTGCTGCATGTGGATCTTCTTTAGTTGTTTGCTTAAAATGTATCTCGGTCGGCATACTTTCCATCTTGCAATCTCGTCCTCAAACCATTTTTGATAAACCACCATGCTGCTATCTTTCCCTTATTACATGGAATATGCTTCTTTTTTGTCGGCGTATGTGTCTTGAACTCGTGTTATTCACCAGTAATTGTTTCCTTTCTACCTCATTTTTGCAAACAGGGCTATCCATTTCACTTCGTTGTTATTGCGACCTTTTGGTGAACTGCACAGATCACTTTTTTCTTAAGAGTGTTTTGTGCAGTTCCACCAAAATGTTACACAGGCAACGTTTTTACATTTCTATGGGACTGCAGAAAGGGAGATTGGTTTTGCTATCCTCCTCATCCAACTCCATGCCTGATCTTCTACAACAAGTAGTTAGTTCTAAAGAGAGATCGCAGAGGTGATCAGCTTCTATTTGTGTGTGTTATGTTTCATCATCTAGTTCCACTATTATTGTAATCACACTAACTGGATATCTTTGCAAACAGGGATGGTCTGCTCGATTTTAGTGGAGGTGCACAAAATGATCGGATTGTGGTGTCCTCCGTACACCCCCTTTTTGGCTATGGCGCTGGGAGAAACTAGCTGCCAAGCAATGAACACTATGCCCGGGAAATGGACCCATGCCTACGAACAGCATTGATCAATTATATATTTTTCTTTATTTGTACACCTTCTCACAACTTTATATTCAGTTGTGATGTGAATATTGGCGCTGATCTATGAACCATTGAGATGCATTAGCAGCCATGGTAGTTTCATTTGTATTTGATGGAATATTGTAAAGAGGACACATGAATCCTAAGTTGAAACCTTTTTTTCCCGTGGGAACCAAAGTTGAAACCTTCATATCATCACAGTACAATTTCATTAAAATTATGCGTACATATAAACAAATCCTGAAGGATTGATAGCAATGCCAGAAACAATTCAACTTTGTTTCGCCGACATGTGGGACATCCTTCATCCAGCTCCACCTGTTGTGCAGCAATATTGATAGCACAATTGCAGGGAAAGATTCACCCTGGTCGTTGCGCCACATTAGTAATGACTAGTGAGCAGTCAAATCACAGAGCCCCACCTTCGCTACAGTAAGTTGCTCGGACGAAGCAACCATCATTTTTGTGTTCCTTGAATCTGCTGGTACTCCCATATTCCCAGAGTAATAAGTTGCTCGGGTGAAGCAACCATCACTTCACCTTTCTCACAATAAGTACCTCCATGGGCCCACTAAAAAATAACTTTTCTCTCTCCATCAAGTGCATTTATTGTCAATCTAACCATGTCACCGAAACACCTCTTTGGCTACAGTTAGTTCACGGTTAGTCATGAGTTAGTCTAACCTCTAGCTAAGTTAGAGTGTCCAAATAGGAGCAGTATAGGACATGCAAGTTGCTCAAAGCATACAGCCAAATTCTTATGTGAAAGGATCTTTTTTCTTTTTGAAAACGGAACATGAAAGGATCTTCTAATGATATAATTTTCAAATTATATAAAATATTATCAATAGCCAAAGGCATCCTTGAAGAATACATTAGGCCCTACTCCCTCCGTCTAGGTGTATAAGTCACCTTACGAAAACCAAATAATCCCAAAATACTTAGGCGCGGTGCATTAACTCCCACATCGTTTCTTGTTTCTTGACATATCCACCAGTAAGAGATGTGGGGCGTGCATGTTTTCAATGACTTAGACTACCAAACACGACATGCAATTGTTAGTTCATTGCATGCAACGCTATTAATTAGCAAATAAATTTTAATTTCTCTCGTTTTCCCCTCTTCCTTGGTCACGGTGCACAATCTAAGATGACTTATTCACTAGATGGAGGGAGTATATAAAATCTTACCAATAGTCAAAACCAAGTGTTACTACTGCACCAAACAAGTTCAAAACGAGAAACTGGACCCACTCACGGCACAGCACGCCTGTCTCATTTGGTCCGTCGGTCAAAGCGCTTCCTCTTCTTGGCATAACAATAGAGTACAGTAATTTTTTAGAATGCTCTTGGCATGTCGCTAACATGTGATGAGTTAACCGACCTCAATAGACGGCAAAAAACGCCAGCCCGCCACACTTTGAGAGAGACGAGGAGCGAGAAGCGATACGGGCTGGTGGATTACTAGAGCTAGGTGTCGCACGGAGGCCAAGAAATATGGTGATAGTGTGGGTTGGCCACGTACAGTATGATGTAACTACACTGGGCTGCCGTGTTTCGTACTCTTTCGGTCTACTATAGAGATGATTGGTTGATTTTATATTGCTAAATAATATAAAATATTATGAGTGTAGATGCTCCACCATGAGGTTCCTTGCTCCTTCTCGGTCGTCGGGAATCTATGTTCTTCCACTCTTTTTTTACATGAGCTTTGTTCATCCTTTTTCCAACACGTGAGACATCTAGCATCAAGGTGCACGTGTCATGCAAGAAAATGGAGATAAGCAGTGCGTAAGTGAGTCGTGCACTACGATGGCACCTAGTACTACGTAATATTTTTCCTCCTCGATGGCACGTGAATAGTGCATGTACTCAATGACGGAGCACGGGATGGTAGCCATGGACATGGTCGGCCCTTTTTGGAGAGAGTACTAAATACGTATTAAATTTGATGTGTCCTGTCAACTCGTAGAATGAAGAGAAGCACACACTGAATAACGGAGCACGGGATGATAGCCATGGACATGGTCAACCCTTTTTGGAGACTACTTTTGATGTGTCTGGTCTACTCGCAAACGAGGAGAAGCTTTGCTTAGTACACTATCGACTGTAGTACCATCATCATTGTTCGACTTTCGGAAGAGGCGAAGAGCCAAGTGCATGGTCACCTACTCATAGTATAACCGGCCGTGTTTGCACTAATGTTTTAACGTAGTACCTGAGTGTATTGCTCCAGTGGTCATCACACATGAGCCAATCGATTCGCACCCTTCCACGCTCCATTTTGACTTGTGTTCCTTCCTTCGTCCATCACGCTGACAAGTGGGCCCAATGCTCATGTATACCAACGTGGTAGTTAATTATTTTGTAAGAGTCAGCTATGACACCCTTACGATGCCACATCAATGTACCCACTAGAAACAAGTTATACTTGTTCGGTTCAACCACCTCCCTAGGTGTTTGGAGAGGAATTGGCCTACACCGCCTGCCCACCTATAGAACCGCCTCACACTTAATGTTTATTTGCTACTCCCTCTATTCCTAAATATAAGTCTTTTTAGACATTTCAAATGGACAACAACATTCGGATGTATGTAGACATATTTTAGAGTGTAGATTCACTCATTTTGCTTCGTATGTAGTCACTTGTTAAAATCTTTAGAAAGACTTATATTTGGGAAAGGAGGGAGTAATTAATAGCATTGCATGCAATGAACTAACCACTGCATGTCGTGTTTGCTAGTCTCAAGTCATTAAAAGCATTCACACCCACATCTCTTATTAGTTGATATGTCAAGAAACAAGAAATGAGATAGAAGTTAATGCACCGTACCTAAGTATTTTGGGATTATTTGGTTTTTGTAAGATGACACCTAGACGGAGGAAGTATTATACTTGAAGGATACAAGGTTGGCTATAGATGACGTGGCAGTGTCATGTAGCCATCAACTGGTTATACTATTAACCATGCTCTTATAATACTCCTATATTTAGGAACGGAGGGAGTAGTTGGCATGAATGATACTACCTATAATACTCCCATTACAACTAGCCTGGAAGAATTAAAATACCTAATCTAAATGGTCGCCGCCTGATCTCTTTGTCCTCCTCTAGCATCCGGCAGAAGAAGAATCGAGCAAGACACCGACTATATTCACCAGCGTCGCCTCGGTGATGGCCTTGATACGTCTCCGTCGTATCTACTTTTCCAAACACTTTTGCCCTTGTTTTGGACTCTAACTTGCATGATTTGAATGGAACTAACCCAGACTGACGCTGTTTTCAGCAGAATTGCTATGGTGTTATTTTTGTGCAGAAATAAAAGTTCTCGGAATGACCTGAAAATTAATGGAGCATTATTCTGGAATATATAATAAATATTGGAAGGAAGATCCACGTCAGGGGGTGTCCCACCTGTCCACAAGGGTGGGGGCGCACCCCCCTGGGCGCGCCCCCCTGCCTCGTGGGCCCCCTGACGCTCCATCGACCTCAACCTGGACTCCATATATTCACTTTTAGGGAGAAAAAACTAGAGGAGAAGGATTCATTGCGTTTTACGGTACGGAGCCGCCGCCAAGCCCTAAACTCTCTTGGGATGGCTGATCTGGAGTCCGTTCGGGGCTCCGGAGAGGGGAATCTGTCGGCATCGTCATCATCAACCTTCCTCCATCACCAATTTCATGATGCTCACCGCTGTGCGTGAGTAATTCCATCATAGGCTTGCTGGATGGTGATGGGTTGGATGATATTTATGATGTAATCGAGTTGGTTTTGTTACGGTTTGATCCCTAGTATCCACTATGTTCTAAGATTGATGTTGCTGTGACTTTGCTATGCTTAATGCTTGTCACTAGGGCCCGAGTGCCATGATTTCAGATCTGAACCTATTATGTTTTCACCAATATATGAGAGTTCTAGATCCTATCTTGCAAGTCTATAGTCACCTATTATGTGTTATGATCCATTAACCCCGAAGTGACAATAATCGGGATACTTACCGGTGATGACCGTAGTTTAAGGAGTTCATGTATTCACTATGCGTTAATGCTTTATTCCAGTATTCTATTAAAAGGAGGCCTTAATATCCATTAGTTTCCAATAGGACCCCGCTGCCACGGGAGGGTAGGACAAAAGATGTCATGCAAGTTCTTTTCCATAAGCATGTATGACTATATTCGGAATACATGCCAACATTACATTGATGAACTGGAGCTAGTTCTGTGTCACCCTAGGTTACGACTGTTGCATGATGAACCGCATTCGGCATAATTTTCCATCACCGATCCATTGCCTACGAGCTTTCCATATATTGTTCTTTGCTTATTTACTTTTCCGTTGCTATTGTTATCATCACTACAAAACACCAAAAATATTACTTTTGCTACCGTTACCTTTTATCACCGTTTCCACTACTATCATATTACTTTGCTACTAAACACTTTGCTGCAGATATTAAGTTTCCAGGTGTGGTTGAATTTACAACTCAGCTGCTAATACTTGAGAATATTCTTTGGCTCACCTTGTGTCGAATCAATAAATTTGGGTTGAATACTCTACCCTCGAAAATTGTTGTGACCCCCTATACTTGTGGGTTATCAAGACTATTTTCTTGCGCCATTGCTGGGGAGCATAGCTCTATTCTTTGAGTCACTTGGGATTTATATCTGCTTATCATTATGAAGAACTTGAAAGACGCTAAAACAAAAATTTATCCCTCAACTTTGAGGGGAGGTAAGGAACTGCCATGTAGCTCTGCACTTGATTCACCCTCTGTTTTGAGTAATCTTGCGACACCTATACCTGCTTCTGCTATTAATTCTGATATGTCGCATGTTATTGATGATGTCACTTCTGCTATGCATGATACTTATGATGAAACTACTTCTATGCTTGATACTACTGTGCCACTCGGTGAATTTCTTGATGAACAACTTGCTAGGGTTAGAGAGAATGAAATTATTGAAGCTCTTAATATTGATGAAAGTAATGAGGAAGACTCTCCCCCTAGATATGAATTACTCGTTGTGCCTGAGAGCTATGTTATGGATGAAGAAACTGCTAGAGATTTTCTTGCTTGCAATGATAGGAGTGATCTTAAGAAATTATTAGCTAAGCTGAAACAAAAAACTTTGAATGCTAGAATGAAATATGATTCTGCTTATGCTACTTCACCTATCTTTGTTACTAATAAGGATTATGATTTCTCTGTTGATCCTGAGATAATTACTTTAGTTGAATCTGATCCTTTCTATGGTTATGAATCTGAAACTGTTGTGGCACATCTTACTAAATTAAATGATATAGCCACCCTATTCACTAAATATGAGAAAACTCGCTACTATTATATCCTTAAGATATTTCCTTTCTCATTAAAGGGTGATGCTAAGATATGGTTTAATTATCTTGATCCTGGCTGTGTGCATAGTTCCCAGGATATGCTTTATTACTTCTCTGCTAAATATTTCCCTGCTCATAAGAAACAAGCTGCTTTAAGGGAAATATATAATTTTGCGCAAATTGAAGAAGAGAGTCTCCCAAGCTTGGGGGAGGCTTCTCCAATTACTTAATGCTTTGCCTGATCATCCTCTTAAGAAAAATGGAATACTTGATATCTTTTATAATGGACTAACCAATGCTTCCAGAGACCACCTGGATAGTTGTGCTGGTTGTGTTTTCAGGGAAAGAACACCAGATAAAGTTGAAATTCTATTGAATAATATGTTGGCTAATGAAAATAATTGGACACTTCCTAATCCAATCCCTGATTCAATTCCTGAACCAACTCCGAAGAAGAGGGGTATTCTATTTCTCAGTCCTGAAGATATGAAAGAGGCAAAGAAATCTATGAAAGAAAAAGGTATCAAAGCTGAAGATGTTAAGACTTTACCTCCTATTGAAGAAATACATGGTCTTAATTTACTGCCTGTTGAAGAAATACATGGTCTTGATAACCCGACACAGGTAGTAAAGGTAAATTCTCTCTATAGATATGATAAAGCTGAAATCCCATTTACTAAGTTTGCTAGCCCATGCTTGGATGAGTTTGATGACTTTATGGTTAAACAAGAAAACTTCAATGCTTATTTTGGTAGAGAATTAAAACACAATGTTGATATGCTTGAACACTTGGCTGATTATATGGCTAATATTAAAGGTGAACTTAAACTTATTAGTAAACATGCTTCTATGGTTACCACTCAAGTAGAACAAGTACTTAAAGCTCAGAATTATTTGCTCAATGAATTGAATAGTAAGAAAAATGATAATGTTGTTAGAGTTATGACTAGAGGTGGTTAAATGACTCAGGAACCTTTGTATCCTAAGGGCCATCCTAAGATAATTGAGCAAGATTCTCAGACAAATAATATTGATGCACCTAGTCCTTCTAAGAGGAAGAAAAAGAAAAATGATAGGACTTTGCATGCTTCTAGTGAACCTGTTGTAGACACACCTGAGAATCCTAATGATATTTCTATTTCTGATGCTGAAACACAATCTGGTAATGAACATGAACCTAGTAATAATGTTAATGATGATGTTCATGTTGATGCTCAACCTAGCAATGATAATGATGTAGAGACTGAACCTGCTGGTGATCTTGATAACCCACAATCAAAGAATCAACGTTATGATAAGAGAGACTTTGTTGCTAGGAAGAACGGTAAGGAAAGAGAACCATGGGTTCAGAAACCCATGCCTTTTCCTCCTAAACCATCTAAGAAAAAGGATGCTGAGGATTTTGAGCACTTTGCTGAAATGATTAGACCTATCTTCTTGCGTATGTGTTTGACTGATATGCTCAAAATGAATCCTTATGCCAAGTATATGAAAGAAATTGTTACAAATAAAAGAAAGATTCCAGAAGCTGAAATTTCCACCATGCTTGCTAATTATACTTTTAAGGGTGGAATACCAAAGAAACTAGTAGATCCCGGAGTACCAACTATACCATGCTCCATTAAAAGAAATTATGTTAAAACTGCTTTATGTGATCTTTGAGCCGGTGTTAGTGTTATGCCACTCTCTTTATATCGTAGACTTGATTTGAATAAGTTGACACCTACTAAAATATCTTTGCAAATGGCTGATAAATCAACTGTTATACCTGTCGGTATTTGTGAGGATATGCCTGTTGTGGTTGCAAACGTTACTATTTTAACAGACTTTGTTATTCTTGATATCCCCGAGGACGATAGTATGTCTATTATTCTTGGAAGACCCTTTTTGAATACTGCAGGGGCTGTTATTGATTGCACCAAAGGCAATGTCACTTTTCATGTTAATGGCAATGAGCATACGGTACACTTTCCAAGGAAACAACCTCAAGTTCATAGTATAAACTCTATTGGAAAAATTCCGTCGATTATTTTTGGAGGTTTTGAATTTCCTCTTCCTACTGTCAAGAAGAAATATGATGTTCTTATTGTTGGGGATGTGCATATCCCTGTTGAGGTAACCTAGTGTTATTCGAAAATTCTCCAGTTCCATGTTATTCGGAATGAGTTTGTTAACAAGACCTGATCAACCTTGTTAGTGGATTCCTTTTGATGAGCATGAGATGGATGAATTTAGAAAACACAACTCTTTGTACCCTCTTTTTACTTTCTGTTATTTATATTAAATAAAGCAAAAATAGTAATTTCTGTCTGTTTTCTGAATTATCCATGCAATAAAAAATACCCCGAAAATAAAAGTTCTCCAAATGCCCTGAAATTTAAATATGATTTTTTCTAGAATATTTGAGAATATCTGGCACTAAAAACACAGTAGGGGAGCAAGCACCTAGCCACGAGGGTGGAGGGCGCGCCCTACCCCCTGGGCGCCCCCCCCCCGCCTCGTGGGCCCATGGTGGATCCCCTCCACTTATTCCAGCTACCACACACTCTTTCTTCCTCCCACAAACACCACTAACCAGCTCGAACCCGAGTCCAAGCTCATTTTGCTGCCATTTTCGATCTCCTTGCTCAAAGCACCTCTCACAAAACTGCTTTGGGGGATTGTTCCTTGGTATGTGACCCTCCAATGGTCCAATTAGTTTTTGTTCTAGTGCTTTATTCATTGCATGTTTTTGTTGCTTAGATGACCCTGTTCTTGAGCTTGCATGTCAAATTTATATGGTCAAAAGTAGTTTTGATGCATGATATTGCCTCTAGGCACTTGTAGGAGTAGTTGCTATCAATATTGTTGAGTTTGGTTCACTTTTATTTTGAAGTTACTAAAATTTCAGAAATTTTCAAAAAAGATGAAGAGATTCTTGAGGGGCTCATCGAGCCGAAGCTCGAAGGATAAGCAAAGTGAGGAGGATAAGAGGCCCAAGTATAATCTCCCTCGCACCGCGGAAGTTCGGGCGTGTGAATGGCCTTGTGATAATTTCTTGAGAGCAGCCGAGATATATGATGATTTCTATGAATTGGCTGAGAATGCAGGCCTCGCCGCCTTCCTCCACGACCAACGTGAATAGTATCTCTTACTCACCAATATCTTTGTGCAAACCTTTCATTTCCATGCTAGGAGATCACCACCTAGGGTGGAATTTTATTTATATGATGAGCATAAGGAGATGTCACTTTATGATTTTTGCCGGGTTTGTTTGATCCCTTTTGAGGGCAGCGTAGAGGAACCACATCGTGACGATGTGGATGGGTTTATTGATACCATTACTATAGTGGAAACGAGGAAGGTTTCAGACGCACAAATTACTAGCATACACTTTCCTGTTCTACGTTACTTTGCTATACTTGCTAGTAGATGCTTAATTGGGCGCGGAAACTGTGGAAACCTGAGTGCCCCAGATATTGTTATTTTGTGCCATGACTTATTTCGTGATGATACATTCAGCATAGGTGCTATTATTGCAAAGCGGTTAAATCTTAACCATACTAAGGGCCCCGTCTTTGGAGGCATCTTCGCCTCGCGCCGCGCTGCACACTTTAACATACCTATTAGGCATTATGAGAAGGAAGAAAAATTGCTGCCTCCTGCTTATTTAGATTATAAGAGTATAGTAGCACATTATTTTATTGTTAAGAATAGGGAAAAGGAGCTTAAGTACAAATTAATATTTGGTAAAAATCATCCTGAGACTATTACCTTGCCTGCTCCTTCCTTGTTTGATTTATCTGCAGGCAAGTACCTTGTTCCGTTGGAGGCCATTCATGCCTACCGGAACCCTACGACAGCTACAGAGCTAGAGCCAAAACCACAATTTGATCGTCCACGACAGTCTAATTATCAGTGGGACCTGGAGGTGATTGCCAACCAGTGGAAATCCAAGGCTTCTTCATAGTATGACCCCAACTATTACTTTGGATATCCGCCAGGCCATCCGTGGCCATAGACCAACTTAGGCCAAAAGCCTAAGCTTGGTGGAGTATGTATTTCTCACGGACATTACATTCATGTTCACATGCTCATTGCTAGTTGTCGGTGCTCATACTTTTTCATTGTATCATCCATGCTAGTTTATTTTCCATTTTTATGCTTTCTTCTTGTGTGTTTTATGAACCTTAAGAACAAAAAAATAGTTGTAGCTTTTAATTAGTTTACTTTCCATGCCTGTAGTAGTAATTAAAAAGAAAACCCAAAAATATTTCTCGTTCTTCTTTTGCTTGTTGGGAGCTTTCCCGTTTAAATAGTTTTATTTCTCTTCTTTCCTTTGGGGGTCGATAGGATAAGACCATAATTAAAATGTTAAAGTGGCTCTTATATGCATTATTGTTGATCTGACAAAGAGCCCATATTACCTTCTCTTCTCTCTTGAGTTGAATGCTTGCAGATTCCAGCTTAGTCCAATGCACTTGCACTATTATTATTTATTATCCTCACTATTTAGTCATGCAAGTGAAAGGCAATAATGATGATTATATGATGAACGTATAGAGATGAGAAAAGCTGGTATGAACTCGACCTCTCTTTTTTTGTAAATATGACTAGTTCATCATTCCTGATTCAGCCTATTATGAATAAACATGTTTGCAATGACAATTAGAGATTATAGTTGTTTCTGCCATGGTTAATTAGCTAGGAGCTTATAATGGTTTACCTTGCATGCCAACATGCTATTAAAATGGTTGTGATGTGGTATGATAGGGTGGTATCCTCTTTTGAATGATTCAAGTGGCTTGACTTGGCACATGTTCACGCATGTAGTTGAAACAAAATCAACATAGCCTCTACGATATTTATGTTCATGGTGCATTATATCCTACTCATGCTTGCATTCGGTGTTGATTAATTTTAATGCATGTTCATGACTGTTGTCGCTCTCTAGTTGGTCGCTTCCCAGACTTTTGCTAGCCTTCACCTGTAGTAAACGGGAATGCTGCTTGTGCATCCAACTCCATAAACCCCAAAGTTAATCCATATGAGACCACCATACCTACCTATATACAGTATTTACCTGCCGTTCCAAGTAAATTTGTATGTGCCAAACTCTAAATCTTCAAATAAATATGTTGTTTTGTATGCTCGAATAGCTCATGTACCAACTAGGGTTGTCCGTATCTTCCATGTTAGGCGGGTTATTCCCAAGAGGAGTGGACTCCGCTCCTCACTCATGAGAAAATGGCTGGTCACCGGGATGCCCAGTCCAATGCTTTATGCAAATCAAATCAAAATAACTGCAAACAAAACTCCCCCGGACTCTTGTTAGTTGGAGGCACTCGTTGTTTCGAGCAAGCCATGGATTGATGCTTGTTGGTGGAGGGGCAGTATAAACTTTACCATTCTGTTTGGGAACCGCATATAATGTGTGTAGCATGGAAGATATCGCCATCTCTCTGTTGTTATGTTGACAATGAAAGTGTACCGCTCAAAATATTATTCATATCTATTTCAAAACCGAGCTCTCGCACCTCTACAAATCCCTACTTCCCTCTGCGAAGGGCCTATCTATTTACTTGTAAGTTGAGTCATCATCCTCTTATTAAAAAGCACCAGTTGGAGAGCACCCCCTGTCATTTGCATTCATTGCTGTTAGTTTACATTGAGTATGACTTGATTGGATCTCTTTTACCATGAATTACAATGTCTAGTCAGTCCTTGATCTTTAAAGGTGCTCTGCATTTATGTTTTGCGGTCTCAGAAAGGGCTAGCGAGATACCATCTTGTTATATCATATCATGATTGTTTTGAGAAAGTGTTGTCATCCGAGATTTATTATTATTGCTCGCTAGTTGATTATGCCATTTATATGAGTAAACATGAGACCTAAATGTTATTGTGAATATGGTTAGTTCATAATCTTTGCTGAAAACTTGAATGTTGGCTTTACATATTTAAAACAACAAGAGCAAACAGAGTTTGTAAAAGTTTTTCTTTATCACTTTTAGTTTATCAAGTGAATTGCTTGCGGACAAGCAAAGGTTTAAGCTTGGGGGGGTTGATACGTCTCCGTCGTATCTACTTTTCCAAACACTTTTGCCCTTGTTTTGGACTCTAACTTGCATGATTTGAATGGAACTAACCTGGACTGATGTTGTTTTCAGCAGAATTGCTATGGTGTTATTTTTGTGCCGAAATAAAAGTTCTCGGAATGACCTGAAAATCAACGGAGCATTATTCTAGAACATATAATGAAGATTGGAAGGAAGATCCACGTCAGGGGGTGTCCCAGCTGTCCACGAGGGTGGGGGCACGCCTGCCCCCCTGGGTGCGCCCCCTGCCTCGTGGGCCCCCTGACGCTCCACCGACGTCAACCTAGACTCCATATATTCACTTTCGGGGAGAAAAAACAAGAGGAGAAGGATTCATTGCGTTTTACGATTGGAGCCACCGCCAAGTCCTAAACTCTCTTGGGAGTGCTGATCTGGAGTCCGTTCGGGGCTCCGGAGAGGGGAATCCATCGCCATCGTCATCATTAACCTTCCTCCATCACCAACTTCATGATGCTCACCGCCGTGCATGAGTAATTCCATCGTAGGCTTGCTTGACGGTGATGGGTTGGATGAGATTTGTCATGTAATCGAGTTAGTTTTGTTAGGGTTTGATCCCTGGTATCCACTATGTTCTGAGATTGATGTTGCTATCACTTTGCTATGCTTAATGCTTGTCACTAGGGCCCGAGTGCCATGATTTCAGATCTGAACCTATTATGTATTCACCAATATATGAGAGTTCTAGATCCTATCTTGTAAGTCTATAGTCACCTGTTATGTGTTATGATCCGTTAACCCCGAAGTGACAATAATTGGGATACTTACCAGTGATGACCGTAGTTTGAGGAGTTCATGTATTCACTATTTGTTAATGCTTTGTTCCGGTACTCTATTAAAAGGAGGCCTTAATATCCCTTAGTTTCTAATAGGACCCCGCTGCCACGGGAGGATAGGACAAAAGATGTCATGCAAGTCCTTTTCCATAAGCATGTATGACTATATTCAGAATACATGCCTACATTACATTGATGAATTGGAGCTAGTTCTGTGTCACCCTAGGTTATGATTGTTGCATGATGAACCGCATCCGGCATAATTTTCCATCACCGATCCATTGCCTACGAGCTTTCCATATATTGTTCTTCACTTATTTACTTTTCCATTGCTATTGTTATCATCAGTACAGAACACCAAAAATATTACTTTTGCTACCGTTACCTTTTATCACCGTTTCCACTACTATCATATTACTTTGCTACTAAACACTTTGCTGCAGATATTAAGTTTCCAGGTGTGATTGAATTGACAACTCAGCTGCTAATACTTGAGAATATTCTCTGGCTCCCCTTGTGTCGAATCAATAAATTTGGGTTGAATACTCTACCCTCGAAAATTGTTGTGATCCCCTACACTTTTGGGTTATCAGGCCTTCATGGGATACAATCGGTGGCAGCCTCACGTGTTCTACTTTTCCTCGATGGCGGTGGGCGGGGACGTGCTACCCGTCACCTCATCCACATCCGCGTAGCCGCATCACCTCGTCGACATTCGCGACAACTTCTTTCTCTGCCTCCATGTCATGGTTTTGCGCGCGTCGACGGCGGATGGCGCAGTGGAAGACACTGGAGGCGTTGTACGACGCGGCGGCATCGAGGGCAGCGACGATGCCTATGCCGCTGTGCTCCCTGACAAGCCAGCGTGGAGCAAGTCGGCACTCTTCCTCGAGCTGTATTAGTGCGGCAACTACCTCCGATGGGCTAGGTGAGGTAGGTGGAGAAGTGCACTGCCGGGCTCGGCGGGCCACCCAGACGGCTTTTATGCCGGAGAACTGCTCTTGTTGCTCGTCGTATGCCACCGAAAGAGTGGACAAAATGGTGGAAGGAGGAGCTTGGCCGGCGTCCTGCTCCTGAACGGACGTGTGTGGCCGGAGTTGGTTTCTCGCATTCCATGCGGGTTTCTATATCTATACTATCTTCTTCTTCTTCTATTCTTCTATTTCTATTCTATATATAGTGTACCAATTTTAAGTAGGACTAAGAACATCAATCATAACCGTTGATCTTCTAGATCCAACGGCCAATATCAGTAGGATTCGCATGAACAATACACTGCTGCTACATCACCTCTGTTCTAGAACAATCATGTACCCTTTCTATAAAAAAGAAGCCATAACTAGCTGCAATGGGCTATGTTGCCACATGACCACCAGATTGTTTGATTGAGCCCAGTCGAGATGGTTTAGTAGGAGAATGTGGATATTTCTCAAAATAACACGTGGAAAAAGTGAAGCAACATGCAGTTCTTGTTAAATGAACATACAGTTTTATGGCATGAATACTACTTCCTGCTTTTACAATATTGAACTAATATCAGCATTTATACATCACTATAATTTCTTTTTCTTTGAATCTATTAGCACATATATTACTTCTTTTCCCTTTTACCAAAATCACTTTGTTATATTAAGACGTGCCTTGCACGTGTATACACACTAGTCTATATATAGTGTACCAATTTTAAGTAGGACTAAGAACATCAATCATAACTCCGTACTTTCACCGTGATGCAAGAGGTGCGAGCCGAGGAACACTGTTGGAGACACCCCCGCATAATTTTCCTAGTCATCATCTGAGTCCTAGAAGATCTCACCCACATCATCATTAGGCATGCAGCTGCCTTCATAGACAACGTGCGCAGAAGGAGTAGAGGCGACTGGGGACGCACCACGTCGTGGGCACTCCGTACGTGCTCGTGTGCATGCAGTGTGCGTGCTTTTCCATCGGTGCTAGCTCTAAGGTCGAGGCTGCGGTCGTCTTCGTCTCCGGCTAGTCGTTGAGCACCGATGAGAAAGAGGTGCTGCAAGAGATGCGTAGGCGCCGTTGTGTGCGAGCTTCGCCGTAGCACGACAAACCGGACGTTGCCGAAGATGGTGCATTCCTCCAAGCAACAGCGTGTGTGCGCATGCATGTGTTATTCACGTGCATTTTGCGGCCGAGTGTGTGTGCATGCATGTGTTGTGTACGTGCGTTGTGTGCTCCATGATGTGCGCGTTTGTGAGAGTTGAATCAGCATGACTTAGTGCGTCGGCATGTGTACATGTGTGGCTGCATGCGTCCTGTACATGCGTGGCTTCTTGTGTGGTTATCAATACTTCCTCCGTCTTGGTTTATAAGACATGCGCGTCGTTCTAGGTTGACAATTTAACTAGCTAAATATGTATCATATTGGATGAAAAATACTCTCTCCATTCCTGAATATAGGGTGTATAGTTTTTGGCATGGAAATTAAAGAACGCATGTGGAGGGTAAATTTCACAAGTTTTGGGCGAGATTACACCTGACTAATTGACATGAAAAAATAGAGGAGCTTGCCTAATATAAGGAAATGTAATCAAATCCCTAAAAAAATATCCAAACAAGTGGTGCAACGCAATACACCTTATATTTTGGATTTTTTTCTCAAAAATCTATACACCTTATATCAAGGAATGGAGGGAGTATATGTTTAGAAACTACATCAACTTAAGAATCTAATGATATACTTTTGGTGACATATAACTCATATTTAGATAGTCAAATTGATGACCTAAAACTACGTGCACGCCCTATAAGCCGAGATAGAGGGAGTATAAACTAATAAAATATCTTCAACTTAGCATCCTGATGTATCGTCTCTAGTGGTTAGCGAAGAGTTCATGTTCTTTTATTTGTTTATGGGTGGGCAGGCAGCAAAAAACAGGGGAAAACGTGCAAGGTTCCTGGCAGACGCTCCACTGCGAGGTTCCTTGCTCCTTCTCAGTCGTCGGGAATCTATGTTCTTCCACTCTTTTTTTATGTGAGCTTTGTTCAACCTTTTGCCAACACGCGAGACATCTAGCATCAAGGTGCACGTGTCATGCAAGAAAATGGAGATAATCAGATAAGTAGTGCATAAGTGAGTCGTGCACTTCGATGGCACCTACTCCTACTATGCAATATTTTTTTCTCCTCGATAGCACATGAATAGTGCACGTACTCAACAACAGAGCATGGGATTGTAGCCATGACATGGTCAGCCCTTTTTTGGAGAGAGTACGTACTAAATAACTTTGATGTGTCCCATGAACTCGCAGAACGACGAGAAGCTTGCTTACTACGCCTTCTCCCTCGCCAACGCATGCGTGGTGGCTCGCAGCACGAGGAGAAACTTTTGCTTACAAGCGGTGGACGTGCAGCAACGAATTTGGTGTCAGATTGCCAGAAGTACTACTGTAGTACCACCATTATTGTTTGACTTCCGGAAGAGGCGAAGAGCCAAGCACAAGGCTAACCATAGTGGGGGTAACATCAGTAGGAGTACCTCCTTTTTTTAATTCTAGAAACAACCACACGTGAATATTGGACGGTAGCAGCACATCAACTGAATCAAAAATCGAACCTTCCTGCCTGGCGCCAGTTGAGCCCACCGCTCCACATTGATGGCAAGTCAGGGCAATGCGGCCTCTCACTACTTCCGACGTTGAAGCGGTGCGCCGACCAAGGGCATCGCCCGCTGCATGCCCGACATTTCAGACTACACATACTTTGTGAGACAAAAGGTGGGGCCATTATTAATGATATAGTATTATACTAAAGGGACTAACTATTGTAAGCAGGCTATGTATAATACTAAATGATGTGTCAACTTCATATAGCCGGATGTTGGCTATACTATTAACCATGCTCTAAGTGTGGTTTGAGTCAAAAAAAATTATTGTCATTATTTAATAATTAACGGACACCTTAATTACTCAGTCGTTTCTGATTCTTTTGGATAGTGGGGCTATTATTGACTTGGACGTGGGGTTTGGGCCAAAGGCCAACTATTATGTAGTGTTTGGTCTTACTCGCACGACCGACCTAACAACCTCTACCCTGGCCGCCGTTGTATCATATGGTTTTGCACCATTCCAGATCTTAGCGCCGCCACGCAATTCTTCTCCACCCCTCCTTCCGACGCGCACCGCAAGAAGGGACAGCAGTCCTCCGAACCCCGCCATCCTATACAGGAGAGGGGCGATTAGGTTTTTGGTGAGCACACTCCTGTGACTGCTGCCAGTGATGACTTCTTTAATGACTGCCTTCTTCCCTGACCTCGGTAATCTCTTCATCAATGACATGAGTGACAACATCAACCACAGCGGTTCTGCTCCCGCTGTATAGTATGTGATTCTGTCCTCCTGGTTTAGTCCGCATCATTACTTTGATCTTTGCAATTGTCGTCATCATCTATTTACTATCGATTCGGATTACATCTCATAGTAAATTGCTCATATATTCAACAATCCAATCCAAAAACCTGATTATAGGCAATTTACTCCGAGTGGTTTTGCTGCGCTTTTGAAGCCGCCTACTTTTAAGGGTTGCAATATAAAAGGTGGCGCACAAGAGCAGTGTATTGGTTTAAGATCATGTACTTCTATGACGCCACTAAGGGTAAGCCCGAGGGCGATCTTAATCCGACACAGCAGGAAGCTTTTGAGAACATGGATACCCTCTTCAAAGCTGCCCTGATGAGTGTTCTTGACGATTCCATTGTGGATTCATATATGTCGTTTGACAGCGGCAAAGACATGTGGGCTGCGCTCGAGGCCACGTTTGGGGCCTCGGGCGCTGGCAACGAGTTGTACGTCATGGAGCAATTCTGTGACTACAAGATGACTGATGAGCGCTCTGTTGTTCAGTAAACTCATGAGATATAGTCACTCACTAAGGAACTTGAGTACTTCAAGTGTGTGTTGCCAGACAAATTTTTTGCTGGGACCATCATTGCCAAGCTTGCACCTTCGTGAAACGATTTTGCTAATTCTCTGAAAAACAAGAGACATGAGTTTTCCGTTTCAGATCTCATTAGCACTCTTCATTTTGAAGAGAAGGCGAGAGCAAAAGACACACGTGCTTGGGTCGCTGAGGGAGCTTCTAGTGCCCACATGGTACACGAGAAGAACTTCCAGCCCAACCAGCCCCAAAACAACAAGAACAAATCTTAGGGGAAAGGCAAGTTTGATGCAAAGAACAAGCTGTCACATTCTACCAACTTCAAGAAGAATTCTCATAATGGGAAGGGATACAAACCTCAATTTTGGTAGCACCGCACAAAACATATATGGCTGCATCTACCTGCTGTCAGCTAACCTCATGGTGCTCCAGGTATTCCTACATTCGTAACTAGGTACAATCACCACCGCAAGATGAAATAAGCTTATTCGTACATTGACTTGCTGATTGCAGTGCGAAACGATCCTGTCATGTGTGGAGTAGCAAACGAGCAGTGCAGCCGAAGGTGGAAATCAACCAAGGACATATGAAATTATATATAATCTTCCTCAGGAAGTTCAGTATCCCCTTCGTCCAGATGATCATGTTTTCTCATGCCGAGCTATTGATATGTGCTACTATTTTGCAACACCGTTTAAGTATAGCTATTGTTTTCCTATCTTTTCATATTCAGGACAATGAAGATGATTTTAGGGGAACTGCACAATATGGACTCATGTTGAGTCATCTCTATTGCCTCATGTGTTTGCTACAAATGTGTCAACATCAATTGCAAGATGAGGCAGCTAGCTAGCTGTGGAGTTGCCAACATGCTCAAAGTGCTCGCAACACTGAGAAGAAACAAGCATGCCCAGGAAATTAATGCGTGCGCAGGGAGGCCCTTTGCTCGGAGAAGCATCGAACAATTTTCTTTATTTCCACACCTTCTCACAACTTTGTATTGGTTATAGTATGGTGAATCATCGAGATGCATAAACATTGTTGGGGGTTGGGTGCGACATATGCCAAGGGATGGCTTATCATGGTGGGAGCGAGTAGAACGTCGCCGGTGCCCGGAAGCGGGATGAGGCGTAGACACGTACGCCGGCGAACTTTACCCAGGTTCGGGGCTCTCCTAGGAGATAACACCCCTAGTCCTGCTCTGCGGGGTCTCCGCATGATCACTAAGGCACAAGTGAATACAAAGGTGCTCCTTGAGCTGTATGCTAGAGGTAAGAGAAGGCAGGGCTAGCTCCCTCCTTCCTATATGATATGGTCTAGTTCTAACATGTTCGGGACCCTTTGCATGGGTGCCCTGGGGGTTTATATAGGCCTACCCCCCAGGGGTACAATGGTAATCCGGCTAGGCGTAGGGCCCGGCTGTCAGTCTCCCTGGTCGCCGGCTTCTCCGACGACAGCTGGGGCCCGCCGCCTAGTCGGCCCTGCCGGCTGGTCTGGTATGGAGCCGACAGGCCGCCTCCGCCGCTCGCGGGTCCTGTTGGCTGCGGATCACTGTTGCCGCGTCTCTAATGACGCAGGCTTGGTCCGGGGGTTGTGGCTACAGCTCCGCCGTCGGGCGGGCGCTTACTGTAGCCACTCCGCGTCTCGCCTGGTTAATGGTGAGTGGGTCCCGAGGGAGGGGCGGGCCGACTCCTGGGGGCCGACCTCCCTCGGGTCCCATTGGTGGGATCGTTACCGTCTTCCGGGCTCTCACTGACTGGTGGGGCCCGTCGTCCTTGGGCCATACCGACAGTCCATCGTGGGAGCAGGACTCCGCCCGCTTGTGATGATGTCAGGGGTGGCATGGCAACAGTACTGCGCCGGGTGGAGATCTCCGCCGTATGGCGCACTGTGACCATGCCAGCCCCTGGAAAGCGGGAGAGGGTGGGCTACACTGTAGCCATTGCCTGTCCCGTCCCCCTTGATGACGGCACGGGCTTCACTGGCGCCGTGGGCCGACTCCTCGGGGCCGACTTCTCTAGAAGCCGCCGAGTAGGAGTCGTCTTGTCTTGGCCTTGCCTCTAGGACTCGGTCGTATACGGGCAGCCGGCTGTTCCTCCAGCCGCCCCCCAGAAGACGGCTCTGCTCCTTGGCATATTGAGGGGCGCAGTCTGCCCCGATGTCTTGAAAGGTTCTGGGCCCCGGGTTAGCCTACCCGTGGCCCATTACTCCGATAGTAGTCCCCGAAGCTGGTGAGGTGCCACAGCTGAGAAGCCGAGGAGCCTCAGCAGTTTTCTTCTCCGAGTCCTAGGGTGGAGCTTTGTCCGACTTTTGTCGGGTCGACTGGCGGGAGTCGGCCGTGCCCAGCCTGACTTATCCAAGCCTCGAACGCCTCGGCGGGAAACCAATGGCGTGCTAGCTAAGCCTCCAGGCCGCCGTCCTGTCCGGTTATGCCACGTGGCGCTGAGCGGCTAGGCCCGTCCGCCAACCCATGGCACGATGGGACACACCTACGGGCGGGGCCCGCCCCTACCATGCCTCGGTGCGCGAGCGGATCTGCTGCGGCTGAGGCGGGCGGTTGGGGTTCCCGCGGGGTTACTGTGCGCGGTAACTTTATGCGATAAACATGGGGGTGTGGGATCATGGGCGCAGTAAATCCCACGATCGCCCCCTCAGCTTCTCAGCCCATAGGCCTATAAGTAGGGGGAGGGGGTAGCGGCGGAGCACGCGCGTCCCTCCTCCCCATTCCTTTCTCCTTCTTCTTTCTCTCGCCGCTGCGCCCCAAGCTGCGCTAAGCCTTGCGGTGATTCGTTCCTGATGAGCTCCTCTTCCACCATCATGCCCCCTGCAGTGCGCTCTGGAGCGTGGGATGGCTCCGAGGTCCACGACGACCATGTCGATTTCCTCCGCCAGACGCGGCAGCTTCCCGGCAAGGACTTCGTGAGGGTCCGCCTCACGCCGAGGAGGGAGATATTGTCGGCGCCGGAGGAGGGCGAGTGGGTCGTCTTCCACTCGCACTGCCTGTGCGGCCTTGGCCTACCAGCTAGCAACTTCTTCCGCTCCTTCCTGGAATTCTACAGTCTCCAGCCGCACCGCCTCACCCCCAACACGGTGGTACTGCTGTCCGCCTTCGTCACCTTGTGCGAAGGCTTCCTTGGCGTCCTCCCCACCATTGAGCTCTAGGGGGAGTTCTTCTACTCCAAGCTCGGCACCCACATCGCGGGCGTGCCGGCCCAGTGCGGCGCGTTCATCGCGGTGCGGAGGTCGGGCACCAACAACCCGTTTCCCCCCATCATGCTGATAAAGTCGGTGAAGATGTGGCAGCGGTCGTACTTCTATGTGAAGAGCATATCCGCGGAGGGCGACTGGGTCAACTTGCCGGCTTACGTAATCGGCCCGCCAGCTGGAAGGCAACCTAACTGGTCGTACCAGGCCAGGATGCTGACGCCTGCTGGAGCCGCCGCCATCGTGTGGCTCTGAGTGCTAACGCAGTCGGAGGGCCTGACCGGGCCTGATTTGCTGGCCGCCTTCATGGCGCGCCGAGTGCTCCCTCTCCAGGGCCGCCGCCACATGATTTGCCAGATGAGCGGGCATCGAGACCCGAGTCGGCTGCGCACCAAGGAGATGCCTCACGCGGAGGTCACCTTCATGGTGAACTATCTTGCAAAATGCGAGCTCACGGAAGAGTGGTTGTTCGGCAAGGAGCCGTATTCACGCGCCAACCCTCTGCCCATGGTGAGTTGTTTTTTCTTTCTTTTTCTCTGATCATTTGCTTGCCGAGTTCGTCTTGTCCAGCCTGACCAATCGGCCTTTGAATAGAGCCCCCTCCTCTAGCCAGCAGCCGGCACTACGGGGCTGAACCACGAATTCCTCCCCGACCGGGCGGAGAGCGACGTTGACGACCCCAACATGGGGGCGGCGGCCTTAGGGGACGACACTGAGGGAGGAGGTGGCGAAGTGGGCGGCCCAAGGCTCAGAGCCAACTTCGAGGATTGGCCTGATGACGACGCGGGGGAAGTCGCCCCGCGCCACCACCAGGAGTCGGCTAGCCGGGCGTGAGCTCGTCTACCGCGCCGGACCCCCAAGGCGGTGCTAAGAAGTGCAAGGCTGGGCCGAGCTTGTTCGGAAGTCGGCCGAAGAAGCCCAAGGGCTCGGCCGCGGCGACCAAGCGGGACGAAGCGGCCGTGAAGGCCAACCACTTCCGCAAGGAGGTGAAGATGCTGCAGCTGGTTTCTGCGTAAGTGCTACCTTCCTTTGCGCCTTCAATTTTTCTTCGTTGACTCTGTCTAAAATTCCTTTTCTTTACGTTCTTGACTTTTAGGGCCCCGCTCTCTCTCGAGAAGTCGGCCGCCGGCTCCATCATGAAGTCGGCGGAGACCTCCTCCACCACCCGACGAATTGATCCGGCCGCTGATCTCCGGGAGGCAATGGAGCGGAACGCGCGGGACGCGCGCGAGGAGCGGGAAGCCGCCCGCCTGAAGAAGGCGGAAGCCGACAAGGCGGAGGCCGCCGCCCGGAAGAAGCTAGCAGAAGCCGAGGCCGCCGATGCAGAGAAGAAGCATGTTGAAGAAGCCGCACACCGCCAGTCAGCGGTGTTCGTCGTCCCTCTGAACTCTGCGCCGCCACCACCGGAGTTCACAGCACAGACTGGGGAAGTCATCGGCGAGAACCCGATCATGGAGAGGGACGGTGGCGACACCGCCATGCCAGACGTAGTCGTGCCGCCATCGCCGCCATCCGGGAGCAAGCCAGGCGGGCAGCCGGCGGACCCGCCGGTGCCGCCAACTAAACACGAGGTGGCGACGAGCCTGGCTCTCGAGGTCGGTACACCGACGCGCCGCCGTCTTGCAAAGGCGGCCTCAGCGCCACGCCTGCTGGAGACTGGCGCTGCGAGCTCCTCGATCCCCGACACCGAGGCGACCAGGGCCGCGCCCACTGGGTGGGTGCGGGGAGTCAGGACAGGCCCGTTGAACCGGGAGCTCTTGGACGTCCAAGCCAAGATCTGAGCCAAGGGCGAAGCCATCAGGAACTGCAACAAGGCGCATCTGGCGTCGCGAGAGGCCATCCAGGTACGTTTCCTTCTTCCTTGTTTCTGTTTCTTGTGATTCTCGGTGGGGGCGCGCCAGCGCACCCACTGGCTGTATTCCCCGACTTCCGAGTCGGCTGCTGAGCAGGCGGCTCAGAACTCTAATCGACGAGTTCCAAGCACTAACATTTATCCAAAAAATTTGTCACAGGACTACCACAACCTTCGCGTGACAGCTTTCAACTCCAACGTCCAGGAGCTGGCTCAGTGGACCGCCGACTTGTCGGAAAGCCGGAGTAAGTCCTCTTCTTTCTCTGTGGGGGCGCGCTGTCGCACCCGCAGGCTATAGTCCCCAAGATTCGGGCCGACTGCTGAGCAGTCGGGCCGGATCTCCCCGGCGGCTGTTCTTCTTTGTTTGGCGACTAACACCTTGCTTTCTTCTTTCTTCCACAGAAGCCAACGCCACCTTGCAGCAGCAGCTGGGCGAAACCAACACCGCGTTGTGCGCTAAGGAGGAGGAGTGCGGCAAGCTGGCTGAAGAGCAGAGGGAGGCGGAGGACAGGGAGACCTCCCTCCTTGTTGAGTTTGCGGCCGAATGCTCCTCCTGGACTGACAAGGAGGCAATGCTGACTTCCGGCTTCCACGAGATCAAGGATATCGTCGATGGTGAGCCTCCCCTCTTTTATTTTTCTTCCTTAAGTTGTCGGCTGTTGGTCGAGCCGGCTTCTATCCTTTAATTTTGTTTTTCACTTCTGTCTCGGCAGACTTCTTCCCCAGCCATTCGAACGCCGCCAACCAGGCCATCAAGGCTGACCGCGAAGGACGGAGAGCGGACGGTGCGCAGATCGCTGCCAACGCCTCCTGGACCTTTAATGAGCAGATGCTGAGCATCGAGGCCCGCCTTCGGCCGGCCCATCGGATGCTGCGCCGGCTTCAGCGTGTCGGCGTCCAGGCGATCGCCGCCCTGTGGCCAGACATGCCGGCACCGCGTACTCCCACTCAGACTGCCAACTGGCTAGAGGTAGCGGCCGGTCGTCTTGAGTCCTGGAAGGGCTCTTTGGCCCGGGCTCGAGCGCGCCGGGCCTTGGAGTTCATCAAGGCGTGGTACCCTAGGCTTAGTCTGGCCCAGCTAGCCATGTTCCGGCTGGAGGCTCAGGAGGAGTTGGTGGTCGTGGAAGATGATCTCGTCAAGGGCGCGGCTTCGATCGCCGAGTATACCGACACCAGCGTCTTCGTCCCGGAGCGGGCTGAAGACGGCACCGAGGCGCCGCCAGAATGGTTCGCGCTGAACCAGGAAGACGGCGAAGACTCGACAGAGGTGATCAACTCCAGCGGCGAGGAAGAAGGTGAAGTGGAGGAGGGAGGCGAAGAGGGGGCGCCCGAGGTTGGAGCGGACGGCCAGCCTCAGCTCGACCGCGCCTCCAGCAATGAGCCGCGCCCAACTGAGCCAGCTGCCATCGGAGGCGACCAAGCGGAGACCGACCAGCCGGCCGCTCCGGCAACTGGCACCGCCGACTCCTCCGATCCCCCAAACCCTTCTACCGCTTCCTAGGCTGACATTTTGTCTTTTACTTCACCTGTCTGTCAGTCTCGATGAACTTGTTATTTTTTGCACAATTCCACCTGCGGGGTGTATCTTGCTCTTTGGCTTTTTCCTTTGCCGCCTTCCCTAGGTTGCCGTCTTGCCAGCCAA
Organism: Triticum aestivum; assembly: GCF_018294505.1. NCBI lineage: Eukaryota > Viridiplantae > Streptophyta > Magnoliopsida > Poales > Poaceae > Triticum > Triticum aestivum. Next base: position 398,386,554 of record NC_057809.1, read on the forward strand.
ACAGCCACTCTACGGACTGTTGCTGGGTCAAGTACTTAGTTACTTTTGGGAAGGCAAGTACTTAACCGTTTAGAGCTCTATAGCGAGTTGAGTAGAAAATGGCGGGCCGGCTGCTCAACAGTCGGTCGTAAAAGGCGGGAAGCCGGCTTAGACTATGCACATGCTTTGTGTCCTTAGCCATTTTTCATGTGGGCACCATTTCTACCTTGCTCCTGCCCACCATGCAGTCGCTCTGCGAGTTGCAGCTTCTGGCAGGAGACGGCTTAAGTGCCACAGATTACTTGTCCGGCTGCAGGAAGCATTGCATAGTACAAGACGGCAAGTCCCCGGGCTGACTAGTCGAACCCGGTGCCAGGCGGCATAACAAAAAATGACATACTCATAGACATAATTCTTATCATATAGATAAAAGTGGGCAGTCCCCGAGCTCTTCTCGGGGGACCTAGATTCTTCGTACTTTAATACAAAAAGGTAGCGTGGTACATACTGCATCAACTGTAAAATCTTCGAAGGAGATTTGCATTCCATGGGCGCTCCATCTCCTTGCCGGAGTCGTCCCTCTTGCATGCTCAAGGCTTCTGAGCGTCGATCAGGTAGTAGGAGTCGTTGCCCAACACTTTGCTGATGATGAAGGGGCCTTCCCAAGGTGCCGAGAGCTTGTGCTGGCCGGCTGTTCGCTAGATCAGCCGGAGCACAAGATCTCCTTCTTGGAAAGATCTTGGCTTGACCTTCCGGTTGTAGTATCGGCATAGGCTCTACTGGTAGATGCTGGACCGGCTGAGTGCCAGCAGCCGGCCCTCTTCCAGCAGATCGACGTCGTCTTGTTGTGCTTCTTCTGCCTCCTCTTCGGTGCACATGGTGACTCGAGGGGAGTCGAATTCTATGTCCGTTGGGATGACGGCTTCGGCACCGTAGACAAGGAAGAAAGGTGTGAAGCCGGTTGACTTGTTCAGAGTTGTACGCAGACTCCAAAGGACGGCCGGCAGCTCGTCGAGCCAGCAGCCGGCTGATCGTTCCAAAGGCTCGATCAGTCGGGGCTTGATGCTGGACAAAATGAGGTCGTTTGCTCACTGTACCTGGCCGTTTGACTGCAGATGGGCAAGGGACGCTAGGTCCAGTCGGATGCCCTGCGTCGCGCAGAAACGGGCCAAGGCACCTTTGGCGAAATTCATGTCGTTGTCGGTGATGATGTTGTGTGGTATGCCATACCGGACGGTAATGTCGGAGATGAAAGTCACAGCAGTCGGACCATTCAACTTCTTGATTGGTTTTTCTTCTATCCACTTGGTGAACTTTTCCACCGTGACAAGCAGATGAGTCAAGCCACCCCTTGCCGTCTTGAATGGTCCCATCATATCCAGGCCCCAGACAGCAAAGGGCCAGGCAATGGGAATAGTCTTGAGTGCAGAAGCCGGCTGATGTGGCTTGGAACGGAACTTCTAGCACCCTTTGCATTTTTGGACCAAAGCCTTGGCGTCTTCTAGAACAGTCGGCCAGAAAAAACCATGGTGGGAGGCTTTGGCGACAAGCGCTCTTGATGCCGCATGGTGGACACACTCGCCTTGATGGATGTCTTTGAGAATCGCTTGGCCTTGCTCCGGCTCCACGCAGCGCTGGTAGCCACTAGTGACGCTGCGCCTCACAAGCTCTCTGTTGACTATGTTGTATGCTGCTGCCCGACGTTGCACATGCTGCGCCGAGTTCTCATCAGTCAGCAGCTCTTTGTTTACCAGGAAATTGAGGATGGACTGGGCCCATGAAGGTGCTGCAATTTCTGCGATTGCCAAGACTGTGACTTGGATGAGGGCGGTTGGGCCGGGAGGCGGCGGGTTGGAATCGGCAGCTGCTTGCTGGGTTGATGAAGTCCCCGGGTCGATTGGTGCAGTCCCCGAGCCGGGCTCTTAAGTCCCCGGGCTGGCCGCTGCAGTCCCTAGGCCGGGTTCTGAAGTCCCCGGGCCGGATGCGACTGTCGCGGTCCCCGAGCCGTCGGCCAGAATTCTTGTGCCGGCTGCTGGAGCTCTCAAGTCGGATCTGACTGCTTCAGGGAGAGCCAACATGAAGATAGAATCTGATTCTGGCGATGGCTTGACAGACGGCTTGAGGAGGCATTAAAGGGCGACGCCGGCCGGTATTGCTTGGCGGGTGGAGACGATTCGTGCCAAGGCATCTTCTTGCTCGTTGTCGTTTCTTGGCACATGGAGAAACTCGCATCCATTAAAATACCCACTGAGTTGTTGTATGAGGAAACGATAGCTTTCCATGTTTGCATCCTTGGCGCCCCAGTCGCCTGACGACTGCTGGACCACCTAGTCGGCGTCACCATAGCACAGGATCCGGCAAATGCCGAGTTCTTTGGCAAGCCGGTGCCCGTGAATGAGTGCCTCGTATTCAGCAACATTGTTGGAGGTGGCAAAATGGATTTGCAGCACATATCTGAGCTTGTCGCCTTTGGGAGAGGTGAGGATGATGCCGGCTCCCAAACCGGTGCGCATCTTGGAGCCATCAAAGTGCATCTGCCAATGGGTGGAGTCGGGCACTGGCGGCAGGTACTGGGTCTCGGCCCAGTCGGCGAGGAAGTCAGCCAGCGCTTGTGACTTGATGGCGGTGCGAGGCTGGTAGTAGATGGTCCAGGGGGGCAAATTTATGGCCCATTTGGCCACTCGGCCCGAAGCATCTCGGCTTCTGATGATCTTGGCCAGTGGAGCTATGCAGACCACAGTGATTGGGTGCTCTTGAAAATACGGCTTCAATCTCTTGGCAGCAAAGTGCACTCCATAGCACATCTTCTGGTAGTGGGGGTAGTTTTGCTTGTAGGTCGTCACCACTTCACTCAAATAATATACCGGTCTCTGGACTGGTAGTGCCTTGCCTTCCTCCTTGCGCTCTACCACGATGACTGTGCTGACCACTCGGCTGGTGGCGGCGATGTAGAGGAGCATGGGCTCCTTAGGAGTCAGAGCCGCCAGAACAGGTGGAGTAGTCAACATCTTTTTGAGCTAGAGAAAAGCTTCGATCGCCTTGTCGTTCCACTCGAAAAAGGTAGTCTTCTTCATGAGCTGGTACAGGGGAAGAGACTTCTCGCCCAGCCGACTAATGAACCGGCTGATGGATGCCAAACAGCTAGTGAACTTCTGCACATCCAGTAGTCGGGTGGGTACTTCCATCCTCTTGATGGCCTTGATCTTCACAGGGTTGCACTCTATGTCGCGCTCTGAGACCAGGAATCCAAGAAGCTGGCCGGCTGGTACTCCAAAGACGCATTTCTCTGGGTTGAGCTTGATTTGAAACCGGCGTAAGTTCTCAAAGGTCTCCTTGAGGTCTTCTAGCAGCATTCCACGCTTCTCCGTCTTCACCACCACATCGTCCACGTAAATGTGGGCATTTCTGCCGAGTTGCTTGAGGAGGAACTTCTGCATGCAATGTTGAAACGTGGTGTCGGCATTCCTCAAACCGAACGTCATGGTCAAGTAGCAGAAGGCTCCAAACGGTGTGATGAAGGCGGTCTTCAGTCTGTCGGCCGGGTTCAGCTTGATCTGGTGGTATCCTGAATATGCATCCAAAAAACTCAACAGCTTGCATCCGGCTGTGGAGTCAATCACTTGGTTGGTTCTCGGCAAAGCGAACGGGTCCTTGGGGCATGCTTTGTTGAGGCTGGTGTAATCGATGCACATACGCCACTGCTTGTTTTTCTTCAGCACAAGAACTGGGTTGGCCAGCCACTCTGGAAAGAACACCTCCATGATGAAGCCAGCTGGTAGCAGCCGGGCTATCTCTTCTCCAACGACTCTTCTCTTCTCTTCTGACAGGCGGCGCAAGGGCTGCCTGACTGGTTTGGCATCAAGACGGACATGTAACTTGTGCTCGGCGAAATCGGTCGGGACGCCCGACATGCCTTTGGGGGACCATGCAAAGATGTCCCGATTCTCACGGAGGAAATCGACGAGCTCGCCTTCCTATTTGCTGTCGAGGTTTGCACCTACGATAGCATACCTCTCCGGGTGCTCCGGGTCCAAGGGAATCTTCTTTGTCTCTTTGGCCGGCTTGAACGAGCCCTCAGCTTCCGACTCCTTGGGATTAGGCGACATCTCTGGCCGCTTGCCTGCCATCGCCACAACCCGGTCAAGGAGCCGCTTCTCAGCTGCGATCACGAGGGACTCGGCCAACCGACTGCTCTCAGCTGCGCAGGCAGATGACTTCTTGTAGTCGCCGGCTATGGTCAGAATACCCTTGGAACTCGGCATCTTCATCTTGAGGTAGGCATAGTGGGGGACTGCCATAAACTTGGCCAGAGCGGGCCGGCCAAGCAGTGTGTGGTATGGGCTCTCAAGGTCCACCACCTCAAACCAAACTGGCTCTCGGCGAAAGTGATCCTTGTCTCCAAAGAGGATGTCTATCTGGATCTTGCCGATTGGTGAGCAGGAAAGGCCAGGAAGTATGCCATGGAATATAGTCCGGCTGGACTGAAGCTGCCTTTGTTTGATTCCTAACTTCTCCAAGGTATCTTTGTACATGATGTTGATGCTGCTGCTGCCATCTATCAGAACTCACGAGAAACGAGCAGCTCGCCTGTCTGTGGCAAAGGTGGCATCCAAAACCAGGGCATAGAAGTCGGGGTTGGGCATCACTTCCGGGTGGTCGGCTCTGCTCCAGCTGATGGGCTTCTCGGACCAATGCATGAACTCTGGGGTTTCTGATGCTACCGCATTCACTTCTTGTCATTGCAGCCGTCTGCTGCGTCAATCATGAATTATGCTGGTGAACATGACATAGGCTCCATGCTCTTCTGGGTACTCATCTTGTATGGCTCCAACTGGTCTGACCGCCGGCCGCTGGGGCGGAGGAGGAGGCGGCTGCTGCCCAGCAGGCGGAGGAGGCGGAAGGCCGTCTCCCTTGGCGATCCTGGTGAGCCAATGGCACTTCCGAGTGGTGTGGTTGGACGGCTTCGCACCACTATGGAATTTGCAGGGTGCATCCAGAGTCTGCTCCTATGAGAAGGTTGGCAGCCAATTGGACTTGCCGCCCTTCGGGCGCTTGGACAGAGGCTGCCCATCCGGCTGCTGGTCTTCAACTGCTGCCACCTGTCAGCTCATGGAAGCCGGCTGTATGGCTCTATGCTTGCTATCGCTCTGTTGTTGGCGCCAGCTGCTGTCTCCAGTCGAGGTTCGAGGAGCCTGAGGGGCTATCTTGCGAGATGCATCAATCTGAATTTCCGCCTTCATGGAGGAATCGGCCATGGCACATTTATCTACTATGATCAGCAGCTCGTCGAGGGTCGCCAGCTCGTCGCAGAGGAGTCGGTGCTTGAGGAGGGTGCCCTCCCGGCACCCAGCGGTGAAGTACTTGATAGCCTGCACCTCGTGCACGCCCTCGCAAGAGTTGCGGAGCTCGGCACAACGCGTGAGGTAGTCGCGATTTGATTCGTTGGGGCCTTGCACACACAAGGAGAGCTGGCGAGGCTTGGGCAGTCGCTTGTACATGCTGGTGAAGTTGCGGATGAAGGCTTCGGTGAAGTCGACCCAACTGTTGATGCTGCGGGGCTTCAGACTGTTTAGCCTGGTCCGGGCTGTGCCGTGGAGCATGAGCGGAACATACTTTATAGCAACGCACTTCTTGCCGTTTGCTATGCTCACGGTGGTGGAGTAGTCGACCAGCCAGTCCTCTGGCTTCACGGAGCTGATGTATTTGGGCGTGTCTCTCGGGAGCGTGAACCCTATGGGAAAGGCTCATCTCGAATGCGGGGGCCGAAACAGGGCGGGCCCAATTCATCTTCCTCTTCTAGCGCCAGGGACCGGTGGAGACGGTCGATCCGGTGGCAGGCATCATTCTCGCCGACTCCCTCTCGGTGGCCAAGGCGGTCGCCGAGTGTTGGGTGATCAACAGGCGATGGGGTGACGCGCCTTTCCCTTCGAGGGGGAGGAGGCGGAAAGTCATCCCGTCGTTCCACTCCCCTTGGGCGGCCGTCTTGGTCGTGCTCAATGGTGATGCGAGTCCGGCTGCAGCTAGCAGCCGGCTCCTTGTCTCTTCTCCCGCGGACGTCACTAGTCGGCGTCCGAGATGTCGCGCCTTGATCTCGGTGGGGAGGCAGATCGTCATTTTTCCAGTGGGGCGCCTCAGTGTGGCAGCCGTCCTCGTGCTGCTCAGCAGCCGCGTCGAGGAGCCGCTGGACGCACTCTGCCATCAGGCGACGTTCTTCACCCTCAAACTTCTCTAATTCTTCTACTGCTACCTGGGCAGCTCGGATATTCTCCGTGGGCGTGGCGTAGACGGGGCGATCTGCCTTGAGTAGGTTGGCGATGGCCACGCTGCCCTGCTGGACCGCGCCAAGGCGGCTGGACCCCGCGGGAGCCGGCGTGCCGCCCACAGCACGGTCCATCTTACGGTGGTTCTTTCAAGATCTCTCTTCCTTGTTCATCATATCAATTCATTTGTTGTTCCAATCCTATCGGTGGTTCGTTGAAGACCTTCTCAAGTTTTGATATATCTCTTTTAATCCTTTCTACGAGAATAAGTAGTATGCCAAATCCGTTGCTTGTCATCAATTTAAATGGTGAAGGATAAGCATAATGTAATTCTTATTCTTGTTTCACCCAAGATATTAATTCCTTATTCCTGAGGCTCATCAAATTCTTGTTTCCATTTGTTCATCTTTCTTTACCAGAGTGCCAAGTTTTCTCCTTATCTCGTTGCGGAGATTCATCTAAATCATTACAAGGTTTCACCTTGTGTTTTCAACTTCTTTTTCCTTCCATTGGATCATCTTTTTGTTACCGGAGTTCTTCATGGAGGTTCTACATGATGGTTCATCAAGGATTTATTTCCTTCTCGAAGTTTTCATCGAGATTCTTTTAAGGAGCTCAAACAGTCTTCTTCTTGTAATCCGGAGTGAAATTCTGTCTACCATATTATCGGAGGTGGTGTTATGTCATTTCCGATAATTTTCCCTTCGTGTCTCATGATTCACAAGTTATCAAATATGAGATATTTTAAATCCATCAACCTATTCGTTGGAGTTATCATGTGTCATATTTCACCTAAAAGCCTTCCATTGGAATGTTGCTATTTGTGGTGCTTGCCAATGATCCAAGTTATCTCTTTATCATCTTGGTGGAAGAAGTGTTCTTCTCTTCGTCGATCTAAAGCTAGCAATCGTTTCCGTTAGTGGCCGGTTGTCACCTCATAATTTTGAGATGTTTTCCATAAGCCCACTACAAGCTTATTCGTTTCGTTGTTGGTTTTTCCCAACAACTCCGTTATAACCTTCTTGAAAGGGTGCTTGGCATTTTCTTGTCCATTCTTCTATTTCAATTATCTATCTTCTATTCTTTTGTTTCGGAGGCATTGTGATGTTGTGCTCTTCAATCATCATCTTGTTTTGTCAGGATCGTGTTCTTTTCATGCTTATCCATTTAACCGGAGTGTCCTGCCTTTTTCTTTCAAGTTCTTTTTCATCTTATCAAGTCTTGCATCTCTTTTCAACCGGAGTGTTGTCCGATTTTGATCTTCCTTGTTCCTTGTTTATCTCGTTTCAACCAGAGTGATTTCAATTCCTTCTTGTCCATTGTACTCGTCATTCATAGCTTTGCAACCTTCAAGTCCTCGTAATGTTCCATGTTCCTCTTTTCTAACGGATTGTTTGCAATCTCGTTCATCTCTGCTGTACTCTTTCTTTTAAATTGCTCAACCTCTCAAGGTTCATGGTTTCACTCGTTGGTAAAGAAGCAACTTAGTTTTACCTTTCTTTTTCTCTTCCGTTTTCCCTCCGGTGCCATTCTAGATCTCGGGACGAGATCCTCTTGTAGTGGTGGAGTGTTGTAACGCCCCAAGACCGGAGCTTCAGATGCCTTCCAGGGTTTCCGAGATTCGTTGTGTGATTTTGTTTTGTTCGTGCATTCATCTCTGCATCATTTGCATTGCATCATGCCATCATATCATTAATTTTTTTAAAACTCAACTAAATAAATTGTATGGATTTTTCGATCCATTTAAATCGAGGGACTCACATGGTGACTTCTCTTTATAACATATCCTCCAATATTAGGGAGCTATATTAAATATTCCATTGTTTCGGAAATCACCATAACACACTTGCAAATAATTCTCCATGCCGTTGTTATCTCAATTCTTGTTCTCCAACCTTGCCCGTATTTCTTTCATCATTTTCCGGAGCTCCACCAAAAATCCGAACATTTTTGGAAACCTCTAATTCCTAGTCCTTGCTCAAACCTTTTGAATTAAATTCAAATGACTTTGAATTTAATTCCTGCAACCTTGCCACTCCTATTTTTCATGGACCGTGCACATTTTTGTGAGTCCAAGTAAATTAACCCCTTGCGCATTTTTCTTTTCCTAACCCTCTCTTTCTTTTTCTTCTCTCTAATATTTTTTCTGTTAAAAGGAAATAGGAGAGAGAGAAGAGAAGCCCAGCCGGCCTCTTGGGCCTGTCTAACCAGGCCGGCCCACTAAACCTCCAAGGCCCGGCCGCCTCTAACCCTAGCCCAGCCCCCACGCACCCCATCTCTCCCCTCGTTCCCTCATCTCGTTCCCCCCTCCGCCGCCACCCACACGCATCGAGCAGGGAGACGAGCTCCCTGCGCCCGATCCTCTCGCGGCCGCTCCCCTCGATCCCCTCTCCTCCCTCCTTGCTCGATCTCATCTCCCTCGCTCTCTCCCTCCGCACGCAGCGCCCAGCGCGCAGCTCTCCCTCCTCCCTCATCTCCCTCGCAGCCTCTCTTCCTCCCCTGCCGCGCCTCGGTCCCTGCCTCGACCTCCTCTGCAAGTCCCTCGCCGAGTCCCGTGCCCAGCCTCCGCGTCGCCGGAGCCCTGTGCAGCTGCGCTGCCTGCCTGCCTGCATCTCCACCGGCGCCATCAGTCCCCGTCGCCCGAGCGCTCGAGGAGAGGAGCTCCTCGAGCACCTGCGCCTGCGACCTTCGTCCTCTGTGCCCAGCAGGAGCCCCGCGCCGCTCGTTCCCTCCGTTTGTCCGGAGCTCGTCGGAGCCCGCAGCCTCCCTGGCCTCGGATCTGGCCGGATCGAGCCGGTCCGCGTCCACCACCACCCTCGCCGTGCTCCGCCTGCCATGGCCTGCGAGGCCATCAGCTTCGCCTCGGCCTTGACCCAGGAGGACGAGCAGCGTTGCTGCCTGCTCGATCCACCTGCACGCGCGCCTCGCGCGTTGACCGCGACCAACTCCATGCCCGAGCGAGCATGCTCCTGTTCCCGATGCCCAGCACCGCCCAAGTTGTCGCCTCTGCGCACCATGTAGTGTCACCGTGGACGCATGCACCCCCGGATCAGAACCTCGAGCACCAAGTACACCACCGGCAAGACCCGGACTCCGAACGCCAAGTACAACTACGAACCTGAAGACCTCGGATGCTTCAAGTTCCTCTACCACCTGTGTACCATCTACCATCGCCCGAAGACCCGTGTACCACTACCGACGCCGTGTACGACTACTTCCAACGACAACAATTGAACAACTACTTCCACTACGCCCGAATACCGTGGATGCGACAAGTTCCTCTCCGGACATGTACGACTACCGTTGCCAAGATCGCGGGTACCTCTACCGTCGCCGTGAACAACTACTTCCCTCGACGACTCGAACCGCTCCGAAAACGCACGCTTCGAAGGTATAACCCCGAGACGCCGTCCTTGGACCGAATGCATGTGTTGTATGAGATGCACCCTATGTTTGCACCGTGCCCGTTTGCTTCATGCACGTTCCTCCTCGTTCGCCATGCCGATGAACCGTGGGAACCCGGTAACCGGGATCACCCCACCATCTCTAGCATGTTCCGCACATCCGCACGCCTCCTTTTGCACCGGTATCTCCATGAGTTACCGGGACCGGAATGTTGCCGTGGCACCCTTTTTGTTCCGCCATGGTGACCAAATGCTTCATAACATGCTCATGTCAACATTTTCATAAAATTGCATAAAACTTGTATATGTCATCCGCATCATGATTACAACCTTTAAGATGTTTAAACTTGTTGTTGCATTAAATTGCTAAATGCATATGGGGATTTACCGGATTTGTTGTTTTTATATTCGGCCCCATTTAAATTGTTTAGATGGTATAGTTTATATTATGCTTCACCTCTTGCCATGTTTAACAACAGTTAATATTGTTGGGTAGCTTAAACGAGAGATAACTAAATAATTGATGTGGTGTTCCGTCAACATGCACCTCGTTGCATATTGAGCTCCACTTAACTTGTAGTATTGTTTGTTGCACTTTGCCATGCCATGCCTCATTAAACCGGACATGCATCATACTTGTTTGTGCATCATGACTTGTTTATGTGGTGGTTGTTTACTATGTTGTTTGTTTCTTTCCGGGTTGCTTCTCGCGTTAGCTTCGGTTTCGTTCCGGAGTTGTGAGGATTCGTTTGACTACGTTCGTTTGTCTTCTTCATGGACTCGTTCTTCTTCCTTGCGGGATTTCAGGCAAGATGATCATACCCTCGAAATCACTACTATCTTTGCTATGCTAGTTTGCTCGCTCTTTTGCCATGCCAATGCTATGATGCCTACCACTTGCTTGTCAGCCACCCAAATTGCCATGTTCAGCCTCTAACCCACCAATGTCCTAGCAAACCGTTGATTGGCTATGTTATCGCTTTGCTCAGCCCCTCTTATAGCGTTGTTAGTTGCAGGTGAAGATTGAAGTTTGTTCCTTGTTGGAACCTGGAGATGTTGTTCCTTGTTGGAACATGTTTACTTGTTGGGATATCACTATATATCTTATTTAATTAATGCATCTATATACTTGGTAAAGGGTGGAAGGCTCGGCCTTATGCCTGGTGTTTTGTTCCACTCTTGCCGCCCTAGTTTCCGTCATATCGGTGTTATGTTCCCGGATTTTGCGTTCCTTACGCGGTTGGGCTATTATGGGAACCCCTTGACAGTTCGCCTTAAGTAAAGCTCTTCCAGCAATGCCCAACATTGGTTTTACCATTTGCCACCTAGCCTCTTTTTCCCTTGGGTTTCGCGGACTCAAGGGTCATCATTATTTTACCCCCCCCCCCCGGGCCAGTGCTCCTCTGAGTGTTGGTCCGAACTGAGCTGCCTGCGGGGCCACCTCGGGGAAACTTGAGGGTTGGTTTTACTCGTAGCTAGTCTCATCTGAGTGTGCCCTGAGAAAGAGATATGTGCAGCTCCTATCGGGATTTGTCGGCACATTCGGGCGGTGTTGCTGGTTTAGTTTTACCCTGTCGAAATGTCTTGTTGTACCGAGATACCGAGTCTGATCGGAGTGTCTCGGGTGGAGGTCTATTCCTTTGTTGACCGTGAGAGCTTGTCATGGGCTAAGTTGGGACACCCCTGTAGGGATTTGAACTTTCGAAAGCCGTGCCCGCGGTTATGGGCAGATGGGAATTTGTTAACGTCCGGTTGTAGAAAACCCGAAGTTGACCTTAATTAAAATACATCAACCGCGTGTGTAACCGTGATGGTCTCTTCTCGGCGGAGTCCGGGAAGTGAACACGGTGTTGGAGTTATGCTTGACGTAGGTTGCTATAGGATCACTTCTTGATCATACTTTTATCGACCGTGCTTTGCCTTCTCTTCTCGCTCTCATTTGCGTAGGTTAGCCACCATCTATGCTAGTCGCTTGCTGCAGCTCCACCTCATACCTTTACCTTACCTATGAGCTTAAATAGTCTTGATCTCGCGGGTGCGAGATTGCTGAGTCCCCGTGGCTCACAGATACTTCCAAAACCAGTTTGCAGGTGCCTATGTTATCGTGCAGATGACGCAACCAAGCTCAAGGAGGAGCTCGATGAAGATCTTGCCCTTTGTGTTGTTTCGTTCTAGTTGATCAGTAGTGGAGCCCAGTTGGGGTCGATCGGGGACCTTTGTCGCATTTGGGGTTTTTCTTTTATTTTGGTTCCGTAGTCGGACCTTGATTGTATCTGGATGATGTAATGCTTTATTCATGTAATTGTGTGAAGTGGCGATTGTAAGCCAACTATGTATCTCTTTCCCTTATGTATTACATGGGTTGTGTGAAGATTACCTCACTTGCGACATTGCTTTCAATGCGGTTATGCCTCTAAGTCGTGCTTCGACACGTGGGAGATATAGCCGCATCGAGGGCGTTACAAGTTGGTAATCAGAGCCTTCCCCGACCTTAGGAGCCCCATTGCTTGATCGTTTTTAGCGGCCGAGTTGTGTCTAGAAAAATGTTTTGAGTCATTTAGGATTATATATATCGGAGAGTTAGGAATTCTTTTTACTCCCCAGTCTCTTCATCGCTCTGGTAAGGCATCCTGACGTAGAGTTTTGACTCTTCTCTTCTCAAATTTCACTAAATTTTTTTAGGATCACGCGGGTATCTTGGAATCGTTCCGATGGTTTTATGATGAGAGCATTGTCTTGGTGCCTCCTGTCAGGGGTTTTGTGGAAGTGTCCCGGGGAGTTGAGCTCTGAGGTGTTGTCGTCATAATTTTATCGTTTCAGTTCTGGAATACCTGAGTTTAGTACGCCGACATCAAAAATCTCTTTTATGCAGTTCGTTGGTGAGATAACCCCGTTAACCCAGTACTGAGGTGAGTACGGGAGTATTGCCATAACTTGTATAACGGATGCTTTTCGAAGGTTGAGGTAGACGATTTCCGAAGGTTTCTTGGTTATGTGTTGAAGGATGGATACAGCTGGATGTAGGATTTGTTAGTTTTGGGTGAGATATTATGCTTCCCCTGTATCCCCAACACCTGATTGGATAACCAGAAAATTTTGGGAGTTTCATAGGTGGGAATTCAAGTAGCTCTTAGGATATCTTTCCGACAGATGTATGATATGAAATTGGGGTTCGACGTCTAGTGGTCCGCCTATTCACGGTCGATTTTACAGTGGTCTCGTTGTGTCTTAAAGAGTCCTTGGCTATGCCGACTCGGGGATGCTTCGTATGTCATGTGCACTGCCTTGTACATGATGGTGCTGTACGATCGAGCCCGTGTAGGCCCCACCACGAAAACTTCGGACGAAATCTCTATCATATGTTTGTTCCGGCTTATTCGCAAGCCAGTCCTTTGTTTTTGTTTTGAGTTGTGGTATTCGAGTTGCTTCAAAGTCAAAAGTTGATTCCATACCTTTTCCAAATGGTGTTCTCATATTCCTATGTGAATACTAATCCTTCTTGATCATCGAGTCTGTCTTGTCAATCCTTTTTTTTAACCGGTGTGTCTCTCCTCAAGTGGATCCGTTCACGTCAACATTTGCAAGATCATTTATCACTTCTTCTCAACGGTGTTGTTTCATCCGTCTCCAAGTTGCCTTTGTTTTTCCCACCCTCCCTCCCTTTTGTTTTTCTTCAAGGACTAAGATTTCTTCTTCAAGTATCCATTTTATTGATGGGAAGTTTCTCCATTCTTTTCCGTCAATGTTCTTATCCGGTGATTCTCATGAAGATTCTAATGGAGCTCCAAGTTCGTCATTCCTCGTTCTTTTCTTCTCCGGTGGATTTAATTCAAGCTTTGGTATTAAGCATACTCCTTTTATTTTTTTTCCAATGCTTTTCTTATGCCGGTGCACCTCTTAATCATCCATCTGTCACTATTAAATTGTTCCGGAGTGCTCAAGATATCTCGAAGATTCGTGTTTCCACTCTGCATTCGTTCAAGCTCTTTCGAGATTGGTATCTCATTCAAGTCATTTAATTCAACCGGTGCAACATCTCTTTTAAATCTTTTCAACGGTGTTCTTTTGAGTGGGCCCTAACCCACAGGTCTTTTCCCAGGATCTTACCTGACTCTTCTATTTTCCCAGAGCTATCCTAAATTCTTCTCCAAGTTTGACGTAAGAATGAGTTATCATTAGTCAAATGCTTTTCTCCAAGATCTTTCAAATTCTTTTCATAGTTGGCTTAACCTCTTCGCTTTTGATTCTTCCGGTGTGCCTCAATAATTCTTGGTGGTGTTTCTCGTTGTCATTCTCATCATTTGAAGACCGAAGAAGAGTTTATCTTTAATCTTGCTCTATTCTCTTCAAGATTCATGGTGCTAGCTTGTTGCCATCCTCTCATAATTGTTTTCGATTGTGAGAATCTTTTCACCCATCATGAGATATTCAAGAGTCTTCTCAGTTTGTCATCCGGAGTCCATCAATTCAGATTTATTCATTCTCAGCCGTCAGTTATCATTCTCCTATCTTGCCGGTGCATCAATCGAATATCCTCTAATCAGTTCTTGATCTCTTTGTTCTCATGTATCTAGTTTGTCTCAAGCACCTTCGTTCATTTGCTAATTCTTACCGGTGATGCACCCCTACTTCGATCATTTTCAATTCTTACGGTGGTTCTTTCAAGATCTCTCTTCCTTGTTCATCATATCAATTCATTTGTTGTTCCAATCCTACCGGTGGTTCGTTGAAGACCTTCTCAAGTTTTGATATATCTCTTTTAATCCTTTCTACGAGAATAAGTAGTATGCCAAATCCGTTGCTTGTCATCAATTTAAATGGTGAAGGATAAGCATAATGTAATTCTTATTCTTGTTTCACCCAAGATATTAATTCCTTATTCATGAGGCTCATCAAATTCTTGTTTCCATTTGTTCATCTTTCTTTACCAGAGTGCCAAGTTTTCTCCTTATCTCGTTGCGGAGATTCATCTAAATCATTACAAGGTTTCACCTTGTGTTTTCAACTTCTTTTTCCTTCCATTGGATCATCTTTTTGTTACCGGAGTTCTTCATGGAGGTTCTACATGATGGTTCATCAAGGATTTATTTCCTTCTCGAAGTTTTCATCGAGATTCTTTTAAGGAGCTCAAACAGTCTTCTTCTTGTAATCCGGAGTGAGATTCTGTCTACCATATTATCGGAGGTGGTGTTATGTCATTTCCGATAATTTTCCCTTCGTGTCTCATGATTCACAAGTTATCAAATATGAGATATTTTAAATCCATCAACCTATTCGTTGGAGTTATCATGTGTCATATTTCACCTAAAAGCCTTCCATTGGAATGTTGCTATTTGTGGTGCTTGCCAATGATCCAAGTTATCTCTTTATCATCTTGGTGGAAGAAGTGTTCTTCTCTTCGCCGATCTAAAGCTAGCAATCGTTTCCGTTAGTGGCCGGTTGTCACCTCATAATTTTGAGATGTTTTCCATAAGCCCACTACAAGCTTATTCGTTTCGTTGTTGGTTTTTCCCAACAACTCCGTTATAACCTTCTTGAAAGGGTGCTTGGCATTTTCTTGTCCATTCTTCTATTTCAATTATCTATCTTCTATTCTTTTGTTTCGGAGGCATTGTGATGTTGTGCTCTTCAATCATCATCTTGTTTTGTCAGGATCGTGTTCTTTTCATGCTTATCCATTTAACCGGAGTGTCCTGCCTTTTTCTTTCAAGTTCTTTTTCATCTTATCAAGTCTTGCATCTCTTTTCAACCGGAGTGTTGTCCGATTTTGATCTTCCTTGTTCCTTGTTTATCTCGTTTCAACCAGAGTGATTTCAATTCTTTCTTGTCCATTGTACTCGTCATTCATAGCTTTGCAACCTTCAAGTCCTCGTAATGTTCCATGTTCCTCTTTTCTAACGGATTGTTTGCAATCTCGTTCATCTCTGCTGTACTCTTTCTTTAAATTGCTCAACCTCTCAAGGTTCATGGTTTCACTCGTTGGTAAAGAAGCAACTTAGTTTTACCTTTCTTTTCTCTTCCGTTTTCCCTCCGGTGCCATTCTAGATCTCGGGACGAGATCCTCTTGTAGTGGTGGAGTGTTGTAACGCCCCAAGACCGGAGCTTCAGATGCCTTCCAGGGTTTCCGAGATTCGTTGTGTGATTTTGTTTTGTTCGTGCATTCATCTCTGCATCATTTGCATTGCATCATGCCATCATATCATTAATTTTTTTTTAAACTCAACTAAATAAATTGTATGGATTTTTCGATCCATTTAAATCGAGGGACTCACATGGTGACTTCTCTTTATAACATATCCTCCAATATTAGGGAGCTATATTAAATATTCCATTGTTTCGGAAATCACCATAACACACTTGCAAATAATTCTCCATGCCGTTGTTATCTCAATTCTTGTTCTCCAACCTTGCCCGTATTTCTTTCATCATTTTCCGGAGCTCCACCAAAAATCCGAACATTTTTGGAAACCTCTAATTCCTAGTCCTTGCTCAAACCTTTTGAATTAAATTCAAATGACTTTGAATTTAATTCCTGCAACCTTGCCACTCCTATTTTTCATGGACCGTGCACATTTTTGTGAGTCCAAGTAAATTAACCCCTTGCGCATTTTTCTTTTCCTAACCCTCTCTTTCTTTTTCTTCTCTCTAATATTTTTTCTGTTAAAAGGAAATAGGAGAGAGAGAAGAGAAGCCCAGCTGGCCTCTTGGGCCTGTCTAACCAGGCCGGCCCACTAAACCTCCAAGGCCCGGCCGCCTCTAACCCTAGCCCAGCCCCCACGCACCCCATCTCTCCCCTCGTTCCCTCATCTCGTTCCCCCTCCGCCGCCACCCACACGCATCGAGCAGGGAGACGAGCTCCCTGCGCCGATCCTCTCGCGGCCGCTCCCCTCGATCCCCTCTCCTCCCTCCTTGCTCGATCTCATCTCCCTCGCTCTCTCCCTCCGCACGCAGCGCCCAGCGCGCAGCTCTCCCTCCTCCCTCATCTCCCTCGCAGCCTCTCTTCCTCCCCTCCGCGCCTCGGTCCCTGCCTCGACCTCCTCTGCAAGTCCCTCGCCGAGTCCCGTGCCCAGCCTCCGCGTCGCCGGAGCCCTGTGCAGCTGCGCTGCCTGCCTGCCTGCATCTCCCACCGGCGCCATCAGTCCCCGTCGCCCGAGCGCTCGAGGAGAGGAGCTCCTCGAGCACCTGCGCCTGCGACCTTCGTCCTCTGTGCCCAGCAAGGAGCCCCGCGCCGCTCGTTCCCTCCGTTTGTCCGGAGTTCGTCGGAGCCCGCAGCCTCCCTGGCCTCGGATCTGGCCGGATCGAGCCGGTCCGCGTCCACCACCACCCCAGCCATGCTCCGCCTGCCATGGCCTGCGAGGCCATCAGCTTCGCCTCGGCCTTGACCCAGGAGGACGAGCAGCGTTGCTGCCTGCTCGATCCACCTGCACGCGCGCCTCGCGCGTTGACCGCGACCAACTCATGCCCGAGCGAGCATGCTCCTGTTCCCGATGCCCAGCACCGCCCAAGTTGTCGCCTCTACGCACCATGTAGTGTCACCGTGGACGCATGCACCCCCGGATCAGAACCTCGAGCACCAAGTACACCACCGGCAAGACCCGGACTCCGAACGCCAAGTACAACTACGAACCCGAAGACCTCGGATGCTTCAAGTTCCTCTACCACCTGTGTACCATCTACCGTCGCCGAAGACCCGTGTACCACTACCGACGCCGTGTACGACTACTTCCCACGACAACAATTGAACAACTACTTCCACTACGCCCGAATACCGTGGATGCGACAAGTTCCTCTCCGGACATGTACGACTACCGTTGCCAAGATCGCGGGTACCTCTACCGTCGCCGTGAACAACTACTTCCCTCGACGACTCGAACCGCTCCGAAAACGCACGCTTCGAAGGTATAACCCCGAGACGCCGTCCGTGGACCGAATGCATGTGTGTATGAGATGCACCCTATGTTGCACGTGCCCGTTTGCTTCATGCACGTTCCTCCTCGTTCGCCATGCCGATGACCGTGGGAACCGGTAACCGGGATCACCCCACCATCTCTAGCATGTTCCGCACATCCGCACGCCTCCTTTTGCACCGGTATCTCCATGAGTTACCGGGCCGGAATGTTGCCGTGGCACCCTTTTTGTTCCGCCATGGTGACCAAAATGCTTTCATAACATGCTCATGTCAACATTTTCATAAAATTGCATAAAACTTGTATATGTCATCCGCATCATGATTACAACCTTTAAGATGTTTAAACTTGTTGTTGCATTAAATTGCTTAAATGCATATGGGGATTTACCGGATTTGTTGTTTTATATTCGGCCCCATTTAAATTGTTTAGATGGTATAGTTTATATTATGCTTCACCTCTTGCCATGTTTAACAACAGTTAATATTTGTGGGTAGCTTAAACGAGAGATAACTAAATAATTGATGTGGTGTTCCGTCAACATGCACCTCGGTTGCATATTGAGCTCCACTTAACTTGTAGTATTGTTTGTTGCACTTTGCCATGCCATGCCTCATTAAACCGGACATGCATCATACTTGTTTGTGCATCATGACTTGTTATGTGGTGGTTGTTTACTATGTTGTTTGTTTCTTTCCGGGTTGCTTCTCGCGTTAGCTTCGGTTTCGTTCCAGAGTTGTGAGGATTCGTTTGACTACGTTCGTTTGTCTTCTTCATGGACTCGTTCTTCTTCCTTGCGGGATTTCAGGCAAGATGATCATACCCTCGAAATCACTACTATCTTTGCTATGCTAGTTTTGCTCGCTCTTTTGCCATGCCAATGCTACGATGCCTACCACTTGCTTGTCAGCCACCCAAATTGCCATGTTCAGGCCTCTAACCCACCAATGTCCTAGCAAACCGTTGATTGGCTATGTTATCGCTTTGCTCAGCCCCTCTTATAGCGTTGTTAGTTGCAGGTGAAGATTGAAGTTTGTTCCTTGTTGGAACCTGGAGATGTTGTTCCTTGTTGGAACATTTTACTTGTTGGGATATCACAATATATCTTATTTAATTAATGCATCTATATACTTGGTAAAAGGGTGGAAGGCTCGGCCTTATGCCTGGGTTTTGTTCCACTCTTGCCGCCCTAGTTTCATGTCATATCGATGTTATGTTCCCGGATTTTGCGTTCCTTACGCGGTTGGGCTATTATGGGAACCCCTTGATAGTTCGCCTTAAGTAAAGCTCTTCCAGCAATGCCCAACATTGGTTTTACCATTTGCCACCTAGCCTCTTTTTCCCTTGGGTTTCGCGGACTCAAGGGTCATCATTATTTTAC